>NC_081553.1:93669376-93932649 GCF_963082655.1 Stomoxys calcitrans
TGTTTTTGGGGAGTAGCGGCCCCCAAATACTAGGTCCCATATTTGGATAGCAGATTCGAGTTCTACGCTCAAATACCTTTTATTGAAGCCCCATATTTCAATGGTCAGTAATCAAGTCCTGTTTGGGGGGTGTTTCGGGAAAGGGGTGGGCTCCAGAAACTTGGTCCCATATTTGGATATCAGATTCGTATTTTACTCGATAGTACCTTTCATTTGAGTTCCATATTGCCATGGTCGGTAAATAAGTCCGATTTAGGGGTGTTGTGGGGTTTCGGGTGGTCCCCCAAACACTTGGTTTCATAATTGGATATCAGATACGTTTTCTAATCTTAAATACCTTTCATTTGAGTCCCATATTGTCGAGATTGGTATATATATATATATGGTGGGTTTTGGGGTGGGGCGCCCCCCCTGGGTATCCCATCCGAAATTTGAATATCAAATTTTTGTTTGTAGGATACTATAAGAGAGCACACAAAATTTCGCTTAAATCGCACCACCCATCTCCGAGATCTGGCATTTCTGAAAATTAGGGTAAGGGGGAGGGTCCGCCCCCCCTTCAGATATCAAAAAATGTAGTACCATATTTTCACCACGGGATCATTATGCACCATCAGTGAAAATTTCAAAAAATCGGTTCAGCCGTTTCTAAGTCTATAAGGAAAACACAAACAAACAAACCTACAAACATAAATTGATTTTTATATATAGGATAAAAGATCAAAATTGTATGCGTGCATTTACAGGGGACCGTGCAAAATGAAATGGCCTTTAAAGTAGCAGTAGATTCTGTGGTGCAGGGTGTAAAAATCTAAGACGATCTAGCCATGTCCGTCCGCTATATCACGCTACAGTCTTTAAAAATAGAGATATTGAACTGAAACTTTGCACATATTCTCTTTTTGTCCATAGACAGGTTAAGTTCGAAGATGAGCTACATCGGACTATATCTTGATATAGCCCCCATATAGACCGATCCGCCGATTTTGTGTCTTAGGCCCAAAAAAGCCACATTTATTATCCGATTTTGCCGATATTTGAGACAGTAATTTCTGTTAGACAACTCGACATTCTTCTTTAATTTAGCTCCGATCGGCCCAGATTTGGATATAGCTGTCTTATAGACCGATCTCTCGATTTAAGGTTTTGGGCCCATAAAATGCGCATTTATTGTCCAATGTCGCCGAAATTTGGGACAGTGAGTTGTGTAAAATCACTCGACATCTCTCTTCAATTTGGCCCATATCGGTCCAGATTTGGATATAGCTGATATTCAAACCGATCTCTCGATTTAAGGTCTTGGACCCATAAAAGGCGCATTTATTGTCCGATGGCGACAGTGAGTAGTGTTAGGCCCTTCGACATCCTTTTTTAATTTGGCCCAGATCGGTCCAGATTTGGATATAGCCGCCATATAGACCGATCTCTCGATTTAAGGTTATGGACCCATAAAAGGGGCATTTATTGTCCAATGTCGCCGAAATTTGGGACAGTGAGTTGTGTTAGGCCCTATGACATTTTTTCTTCAATTTGTCCCATATCGGTCCAGATTTGTATATAGCTTATGTTCAAACCGATCACTCGATTTAAGGTCTTGGGCCCATAAAAGGCGCATTTATTGTCCGATTTCGCTGAAATTTGGGAGAGTGAGTTGTGTTAGGCCCTGTGAATTTTTTATACCCTCCACCATAGGATGGGGGGTATACTAATTTCGTCATTCTGTTTGTAACTACTCGAAATATTCGTCTGAAACCCCATAAAGTATATATATTATTGATCGTCGTGACATTTTATGCCGATCGAGCCATGTCCGTCCGTCTGTCTGTCGAAAGCTCGCTAACTTCCGAAGGAGTACAGCTAGCCGTTCGAAATTTTGCACAAATACTTCATATTAGTGTAGGTCGGTTGGTATTGTAAATGGGCCATATCGGTCCATGTTTTAATATAGCTGCCATATAAACCGATCTTGGGTCTTGACTTCTTGAGCCTCTAGAGGGCGCAATTCTTATCCGATTGGAATGAAATTTTGCACGACGTGTTTTATTATAATATACAACAACTGTGCCTAGTACAATTCAAATCGGTCAATAACCTGATATAGCTGCCATATAAACCGATCTTGGGTCTTGACTTCTTGAGTCTGTAGGGGGCGCAATTCTTATCCGATTGGAATGAATTTTTGCACGTAGTACTTTGTTATGATATCCAAAAACTGTGCCAAGTATGGTTCAAATCGGTTCATAACCTGATATAGCTGCTATATAAACCGATCTGGGATCTTGACTTCTTGAGCCACTAGAGGTCGCAATTATTATCCGATTTGCCTGAAATTTTGTATGACAGATTCTCTTATGACCATCAACATACGTGTGTAGTATGGTCTGAATGGGTCTATAGCCCGATACAGCTCCCATATAAATCGATCTCTCTATTTCACTTCTTAAGCCCCCAAAGGGCGCAATTCTTATTCGAATTGGATGACATTTTACACAGGTCTCCAACATAATTTAATTGTGGTCCCAACCGGACCATATATTGATATCGCTCTAATAGCAGAGCAAATCTTTTCTTATATCCTTTTTTGCCTAAGAAGAGATGCCGGGAAAAGAACTCGACAAATGCGATCCATGGTGGAGGGTATATAAGATTCGGCCCGGCCGAACTTGGCTGCTTTTACTTGTTTTTATTAAACGAGAATTGAACAATGACTTGTATTTACTCAATCTCCGTGCCGAACTTGGTCTAAATCGGACCATATTCGGAGATAGCTACTATGGGTTCATTAATAATGCATTATACACCGGAATATGACGAAGGGTGGTTTTCATGTGGGTGGTATCCAAAGTTGGGTCCGGCCGAACTTAATGTTTTTATACCCTCCACCATCGGATGGGGGTATACTAATTTCGTCATTCTTTTTGTAACACCTCGAGACCCCATTAAGTATATATATTCTTGATCGTAATGTCATTTTAAGTCGTTCTAGCCAGGTCCGTCCGTCTGTCCGTCGGTCTGTCGAAAGCACGCTAACTTTCGAAGGAGTAAAGCTAGCCGCTTGAAATTTTGCACAAATACTTCTTATTAGTGTAGGTCGGTTGGGATTGTAAATCGGCCAAATCGGTTCATGTTTTGATATAGCTGCCATATAAACCGATCTTGGTTCTTGACTTCTTGAGCCTCTGGAGGGCGCAATTCTCGTCCGATTTGATTGAAATTTTGCACGTGGTGTTTTGGTATAACTTCCAACAACTTAGCTAGGTATGGCTTAAATCGGTCCATGTTTTGATATAGCTGCCATATAAACCGATCTTGGGTCTTGACTTCTTAAGCCTCTAGAGGGTGGTGTTTTGGTATCACTTCCAACAACTGTGTTAAGTATGATTCAAATCAGTTCATAACCTGATATAGCTGCCATATAAACCGATCTTGGGTCTTGATTTCTTGAGCCAATAGAGCGCGCAATTCTCATCCGGTTTGGCTGCAATTTTGCACGAGGTGTTCTGTTATGACTTCCAATAGCTGTGTTAAATATGGCGCAAATCGGAGCATAACCTGATATAGCTGCCATATAAACTTATCTGGGATCTCGACTTCTTCGGCCTCTAGAGGCCGCAATTATCATCAGATTTGGCAGAAATTTTGTACAACGGCTTCTCTCATGACCATCAACATACGTATCTTATATGGTCTGAATCGATCGATAACTTGATGCAGCTCCCATAAAAATTTCAATTTATTTATGGTCCGAATTGGACTATAACTTGATATAGCTCCAATAGCATACAAGTTTTGATTCATTATTCCTTTTTTGCCTAAAAAGAGATACCACGCAAAGAACTCGAAAAATGCGATCCATGGTGGAGGGTATATAAAATTCGGCCCGGCCAAACTTAGCACGCTCTTACTTGTTTTACTTGTTCTTTTTCCTTAGGGCGTAACTCTTATCCGATTCAGCCCGATTTTTCTTCTTGAGTCCCTACAAGGCGCAATTCTCATCCGCTTTGGTTGAAATCTTGCACAATGGCATCTACACAGCTGAAGATAAATGGACTTGTTATATCGCCTTTGAATTTTAGATGTGTATATGATTTTTGAATTTTAATTCATCTCCATTCAAATATGGGCTATTTAAACACGTATTTTGTTCAGTGTATACAGTGAGGTAGGACAATTATAAAAAAGAGTTTCATAGTATCCAAACTGCTACTTTTGATTTTATTGATAAAAGAGAAACAAAAATTCCTACATAAACTCTTGAAAAGTTCAGGATAATATGCCGGTTTATCCATTTTAACAATTCTCAAAATTTTTTGTTTACCGAAGGAATTTTATCCATTTTCTTTTTATCCACCAACAGAAACTATGGTTTTAAGTATTCTTTACTTATGCTAGAGCTTTCTCTTACTTGCCTTGTTATCCACATCGAAAGAGAGCATCACTCATGCGACCGACCACCAACACACACTCACACGTTTTATCCACAATGTGGAAATTCTTGCGCAGCAATGCTCGCATCACGCTAAAGTGCCTGCAACATGGTAAACATAACTTTAGTTTACCGCAGCACAAGGTACGCGTAACAAATAAACGCACGACCAACCAACCGCATAACGAAAAACGAAAGAAAAAAATTTTCCCAATTGGCCAACCATTCATTTTCCACACAAAAAAAGAAAAAGAAAAAATAGTGAAAGGAAAATTAAATTAAAGTGAAGTGCAGGAATGCAGACCAAGCTTGAAAAGTAAAGAAAAATCTTTCAAAGTATTTGAGAAAAAGAGCAGAAGTGATGATAAAGTTCAATGGTTGGATTAGTGTGTAAGAAACGAGGAATTGATAGCCAGAATCTAAAAAAAACCTAAAGCGAAAAGAATTAACAAATAATTGCTAAACGGAAGCAATGTAGACGGAAACCGAAACGCCAATAAGCCACAGCAATGTGTTGTGACACACGGGTACGCTGGAATACGTAGATTCTAGGGGCTTTCTCCAACTAAAGTCAAACAAAAAGCCAGGCCACAAAGTGCGAAAGAAAAGAAGGAAAAATTGTCAAAAAAAAAAATCGAATAAATTCCATAAAGTGGGCCATAAAAGTGAGTGCTACTACTCTTACTATTCTGTGTGTAGATGTGTGAGTGAGTGAGCATACAAGTGCGGGAGCTCAATCTTGTCCATTTCCTACATAGTGTTACACGCTTTCCCCATTGTAGTGGCACAACATATTGTGCTCCATGCAATGAGTTATTAACAAAATACGCACGTATCTTCCACCACCATGTCAAACTCCGGGGAAAAATAAGTGATGCAAATAAAAGTTTCTCCCACTCTTAAACAGGATAAAAGTTCACATCTTCTATAAAGGGAGGCTCTAGCAGCATAGTGTGGTTGAGGATTTTATTTATGTAAGTTTTTGTGTTTGTATGTGAAGCCTTTTTCAGGCAAGTGTGTAAACGATTTTTTTTTTGTTAAATCCATCATAACTTCAACAATGCCACTTCTCGGAGTGTGTGACAGAAATCCCTTCCCACAAAACAAAATTCCATACCCAATGGATATGCATTGTTGCTTTTTCGCGGTATGTTTGCATTTACAAAGTAAAAAAGTTTCATTAATCGAAGTGTTTGATCATCTGTGTTTTCTTCGCTACCAACTTCTGCCAAAAAAAAAAATAATTTTCTTGGACCAATCCAACTGATAGGTGCTCTACATTGCATTTTGTATATTTCTTCAGATTGAATTCTGTTTGAATTATCAACGGTGTTGACGAAAATTGATGATTTCGGTGTTAAATGAAAATTTTGCCCATGGACATTCCACAAAGGAACAGGAGCAAATTGCTCACATATCAGTGAGTGCAGTCCGATTCAAGTTTAAGCTCTATGATAAGAGGCCTCCTTTTTAAAGCCGAGTCCGAGCGGCGTGCCGCAGTGCGACACCTCTTCGGAGAGAAATTTTACATGGCATAGTACCTCACAAATGTTGCCAGCATTAGGAGGGGAAAGCCACCGCTGAACATTTTTGTCTGATGGTCTCGCCAGGATTCGAACCCAGGCGTTCAGCGTCATAGACGGACATGCTAACCTCTGCGCTACGGTGGCCTCCATCGGTGTACCTAAATCTTAATCAGTGCCGCAGTGCGACACCTCTTCGGAGAGAAATTTTACATGGCATAGTACCTCACAAATGTTGCCAGCATTAGGAGGGGAAAGCCACCGCTGAACATTTTTGTCTGATGGTCTCGCCAGGATTCGAACCCAGGCGTTCAGCGTCATAGACGGACATGCTAACCTCTGCGCTACGGTGGCCTCCATCGGTGTACCTAAATCTTAATCAGTTTTAATAAAATGGATAGATTGTGTAACAAAAATGAAAAATTATTGGGTTGCCCAAAAGTAGTTGCGGATTTTTTTAAAGAAAGTAAATGCATTTTTAATAAAACTTAGAATGAACTTCAATCAAATATACTTTTTTTACGCTTTTTTCTAAAGCAAGCTAAAAGTCACAGCTGATAACTGACAGAAGAAAGAATGCAATTACAAGCAAGTCACAAGCTGTGAAAAAATTTGTCAACACCGACTATATGAAAAATCCGCAATTACTTTTTGGGCAACCCAATAACTGCCTGGCTCAATTACTTTGTGTCACCGAAAAAGAGCGCTTTTCGTTCGGTCTTATGTCAAAACCAGCTGATTTCATAATGAAAAAACAGATGTTTCAGTGATTCGACTCACTCACTTCAGTGACACAAAGTTAGTGGGACAGGCAGTAAATAAGACTTCATATAAAGGAGCTCATTCGCTCTAGAGGCTTCGTTTTAGTTAATTAAAACAAGGGTGAACAATTCGGTTTTTGAAAACGGTTTTTTCTGCTGATTATTATAACCGGTTTCTTGAAAATTGTCACTTTTCGAGATTTTATAAACCGGTTTCTTGCCAAAAATAACCGGTTTCTAATTTAATATACATATCTAACCAAAGCACCGGAGTCTAGAAATTTTTACTCAGCACTGACTTCGAGAAGATTGCTCGACTACGACTCAGACCCCGGAGTCGACACGGAGCACTTAATTTTCTAAATTTAACAACAAAATTCAAAAAATTCAAAAAAAAAAACAATTAAAAAAAATCTTTTTGTTTCATAAGCCAATATGCTTTTATAACAAAAACTAGAAAAGGCGTGCTAAGCTCGACCGAGTCGAATCGAATATATACCCTCCTGGTCTTTTCCCGGTATCTCTTTTTAGGCAAACAAATGATAAAAGAAAAGAATTACTATGCTATTGGAGCTATATCAAGTTATGGTTCGATTAGGACCACACATCCAATTGAATGTTGGAGACCATAGTAGAAGTCATTGTGTAAAATATCAGCCAATTTGAATAAGAATTGCGTCCTTTAGGGGTTAAAGAAGTACAATAGGGAGATCGGTTTATATGGGAGACTTTAGGGGCTCAAGAAGTACAATAGGGAGATCGGTTTATATGGGAGCTGTATCAGGCTATAGACCGATTCACACCATATTTGATACGTATGTTGAAGATCATGGGAGAAGCCGTTGTACAAAATTTAAGCCATATCGGATAATAATTGCGCCCTCTAGAGGCTAAGAAGTCAAGATCCCAGATCGGTTTATATGACAGCTATATCAGGTTATCAACCGATTTCAACCATGCTTAGCACATTTGTTGAAAGTCACAATAAAACACGTCGTGCAAAATTTCATTCCAATCGGATAAAAATTGCGCCCTCTAAAGGCTCAAGAAGTCAAGACCTCAGATCGGTTTATATGACAGCTATATCAGGTTATGAACCGGTTTGAACCATACTTAGCGCAGTAGTTGGAAGTCATAACGAAACTCGTCGTGCAAAATTTCAGCCAAATCAGATAATAATTGCGTACTCTAGAGGCTCAAGAAGTCAAGACCCCAGATCGGTTTATATGGCAGCTATATCAGGTTATGGACCGATTTGAACCATACGTGGCACAGTTGTTGGATATAATAACGAAACACGTAGTGCGATATGTCATTCAAATCGGATAAGAATTGCGCTTTCTAGAGGCTCAAGAAGTCAAGACCCAATATCGGTTTATATGGCAGCTATATCAGGTTATGAACCGATTTGAACCATACTTTGCACAGATGTTGGATATCATAACAAAACACGTCGTGCAAAATTTCATCCCAATCGGAAAAGAAATGCGCACTCTAGAGGCTCAAGAAGTCAAGACCCAAGATCGGTTTATATGGCAGCTATATCAAAACATGGACCGATATGGCCCATTTACAATACCAACCGACCTACACTAATAAGAAGTATTTGTGAAAAATTTCAAGCGGCTAGCTTTACTCCTTCGGAAGTTAGCGTGCTTTCGACAGACAGACGGACGGACGGACATGGCTAGATCGACATAAAATGTCGCGACGATCAAGAATATATATACTTTATGGGGTCTCAGACGAATATTTCGAGTAGTTACAATCAGAATGACGAAATTAGTATACCCCCCATCTAATGGTGGAGGGTATAATAATTACTATGCTATTGGAGCTATATCAAGTTATGATCCGATTATGACCATAATCGAAATGAATGTAGGAGACCATAGTAGAAGTCATTGTATAAAATATCAGCCAATTCGAACAAGAATTGCGTCCTTTAAGGGCTTAAGAAGTACAATAGGGAGATCAGTTTATATGGGAGCTGTATCAGGCTATAGACCGATTCAGACCATATTTGATACGTATGTTGAAGGTCATGGGAGAAGCCATGACCTTCAACATCATCATTATCCATATCGGATAATAATTGCGCCTTCTAGAGGCTAAGAAGTCAAGACCCCAGATCGGTTTATATGAAAGCTATTTCAGGTTATGGTTCGATTTGAACCATACTTAGCACATTTGTTGAAAGTCACAATAAAACACCTCATGCAAAATTTCAGCCCATTCGGATAATAATTGCGCCCTCTTGAGGCTCAAGAAGTCAAGACCCCAGATCGTTTTATATGACAGCTATATCAGGTTATGAACCGATTTGAACCATACTTAGCGCAGTAGTTGGAAGTCATAACAAAACACATCGTGCAAAATTTCAATCCAATCGGATAAAAATTGCGCCCTCTAGAGGCTGAAGAAGTCAAGACCCCAGATCGCTTTATATGACAGCTATACCAGGTTATCAACCGATTTCAACCATACTTAGCACAGTTTTTGGAAACCACAACAAAACACGTCATGCTAAATTTCTGCCCATTCGGATAAGAAATGTGCCCTCTAGAGGCTCAAGAAGTCAAGATCCAAGATCGGTTGATATGACAGCTATATCAAAACATGGACCGATGTCACCCATTTGTGCAAAATTTTAAGTGGCTAGCTTTACTCGTTCGAAAGTTAGCGTGCTTTCGTCAGATAGACGGACAGGTGGACCGACATGGCTAGATCGACTTAAGGTATCATGACGATCAATAATATATATATTTTATGGGGTCTAATACAAATATTTAGTATCCCCCATATAGCAAATAAAAGCGTGCTAAGTTCGGCCGGTCCGAATCTTAAGAACCCAACACCATAGATTTTCCCAAAAATTTATACAAACTAAATTTAGCTGGAGGCCACCGCCGATCAAAGTTTAGCATGTCTGCCCATGACGCTGAACACATGGGTTCGAATCCTGGCGAGACCATCAAAAAAATTTTCAGAGGTGGTTTTTCCCTTCTAATGCTGGCATAATTTTTGAGGTACTATGCCATGTAAAACTTCATTCCAAAGAGGTGTCGCACTGCGGCACGCCGTTCGGACTCGGCTATAAAAGGAGGCCCCTTATCATTGAGCTTAAACTTGAATCGGACTGCACTCATTGATATGTGAGAAGTTTTCCCCTGTTCCTTAATGGAATGTTCATGGGCAAAATTTGCAATTTGCAAATTTAGTTAAAGAGCATTATTATTTTCTGCATACCAAACTTCTGTCAAACCAGCAAAAATTAACGCTTCTAGGAACCGAACGGTTTCTTTGGAAGTTATATCAGGTTATAGACTGTTTTGGACCGTACTTGGCACAGTTGTTGGAAGTCATAATAGCACACTAAATGCAAAATTTCAGCCAAATCGGACAAAAATTGCGCTTTGTAAGGGCTAAAGAAATCTGATCTGAACCAATATGGCTCAATCCCCAACGGTCTTTTCAATTCAATTCAAATCCCGAACGGTCTTTCAAAATTTCAAGTGGCTGGCTTTGCGTTCCACCGCTATCGTGATTTCGACAGACGGACGGACATGGCTAGATCGACTCGGTATATAGAGACGATCAACAATGTACATAATTTATGGGGTCTTAGATTTCTGTTTCGAGGTGTTACAAACGGAATGACTAGATTATTATACCCCATCCTACGGTGGTGGGTATAAAAGAAATTATTTTCCTAATTTTTTATGACCATTTAGCGAAGAAAAGTGGATTTTAATGACTATTTTTATACCCACCACCTAACGATGGGGATATATTCATTCTGTCATTCTGTGTTTCCATAGTCGGCAAAAATTACCGGCTTGGGGGCTGTTTTGGCCTTGAAAATATATATCGGATTCGTGTTCCACTTTAAAAACGCTCTTATTTGAGCCTCATATCGCAATAGTCAGAAAATACTTACTATTTGGGTGGTGTTGTGGGGGTGGCGTGGCACCATTGACACTTTTCCCGAATATTAATATCAAGGTCGTGTTTATTCCCAAAGAGCTTTCATTTGAGCCCCATATTGCTATGGTCGTAAATTTGTCCCCTTTGGGGGATGTTTTTGGAGAGAGGCGGCCCCCCAAACACTTGGTCCCATATTTGGATATCAGATTCGTATTCTGCATTCAAATGCCTTTTATTTAAGCCCCATATTCCCATGGTCAGTAAATAAGTCCTGTTTGGGGGGTGTTTTGGGGAAGGGGTGGACCCCCAGAAACGTGGTCCCACATTTGGATATCAGATTTGTATTCTACTCGCAAATACCTTTCATTTGTGTCCCATATTGCCATGGTTGGTAAATATGTCCGATTTAGGGGTGTTTTGGGGCTTGGGGTGTTCCCCTAGCACTTGGCCCTACAATTGGATGTCAGATACGTTATCCTAAATACCTTTCATTTAAATCCCATATTGTCGTGATTGGCCTAAATATATGTTTAGTAGATTTTAGGGTGGGGCAGCCCCCCTAGGTACCCCATCCGAAATTTGTATACCAAATTTTTATTATGGGGGGTATACTAATTTCGTCATTCTGTTTATAACTACTCGAAATATTAGTCTGAGACCCCATAAAGTATATATATTCTTGATCGTCGCGACATTTTATGTCCATCTAGCCATGTCCGTCCGTCTATCCGTCCGTCCGTTCGTCTGTCTGTCGAAAGCACGCTAACTTCCGAAGGAGTAAAGATAGCCGCTTGAAATTTTGCACAAATACTTCTTATTAGTGTAGGTCGGTTGGTATTGTAAATGGGCCATATCGGTTCATGTTGTGATATAGCTGCCATATAAACCGATCTTGGGTCTTGACTTCTTGAGCCTCTAGAGTGCGCAATTCTTATCCGATTGGAATGAAATTTTGCACGACGTGTTTCGCTATGATATCCAACAACTGTGCCAAGTATGGTTCAAATCGGTCCATAACCTGATATAGCTGCCATATAAACCGATATTGGGTCTTGATTTTTGAGCCTCTAACGTGCGCAATTCTTATCCGATCAGAATGAAATTTTGCACGACGTGTTTTGCTATGATATCCAACAACTGTGCCAAGTATGGTTCAAATCGGTCCATAACCTGATATAGCTGCCATATAAACCGATCTTGGGTCTTGACTTCTTGAGCCTCTAGAGGGCGCAATTCTGTTCCGATTGGAATGGAATTTCGCACGACGTGCTTTGTTATGATACCCAACAACTGTGCCAAGTATGGTTCAAATCGGTCCATAACCTGATATAGCTGTCATATAAACCGAACTTGGGTCTTGACTTCTTGAGCCTCTAGCGTGCGCAATTCTTATCCGATTGAAATGAAATTTTGCACGACGTGTTTTGTTATTATATTCAACAACTGTGCCAAGTATAGTTCAAATCGGTTCATAACCTGATATAGCTGCCATATAAACCGATCTTGGGTCTTGACTTCTTGAGCCTATAGAGGGCACAATTCTTTTCCGATTTGAATGAGTTTTTGCACGAAGTATTTCGTCATGATATCCAACAACTGTGCCAAGTATGGTTGAAATCGGTTCATAACCTGATATAGCTGTCATATAAACAGATCTGGGGATTTGACTTCTTGAGCTTCTAGAGGGCGCAATTCCTATCCGATTTGAATGAAATTTTGCATGACGTATTTTATTTTTACTTTCAACAACTGTGTCAAATAAGGTTCAAATCGGTTCATAATCTGATATAGCTGCCATATAAACCGATCTGGGATCTTGACTTCTTGACCCCTAGAGGTCGCAATTATTATCCAATTTTTGTACGACGGATCCTCTCATGACCATCAACAAACGTGTTTATTATGTTCTGAATCGGTCTATAGCCCGATACAGATCCCATATAAATCGTTCTCTCTATTTTACTTCGTGAAACCCAATGGGCGCAATTCTTATACGAATTGGCTGAAATTTTACACAGGTCTCCAACATATAATTTAATTGTGGTCCGAACCGGACCATATCTTGATATAGTTTTAATAGCAGAGCAACTCTTTTCTTATATCCTTTTTTGCTTAAGAAGAGATGCCGGGAAAAGAACTCGACAAATGCGATCCATGGTGGAGGATATATAAGATTCGGCCCGGCCGAACTTAGCACGCATTTACTTGTTTTTAGGATACTATTGAGAGCACACAAAATTTCGCTTAAGTCGCACCACCCATCTCCGATATCAGGCGTTTCTGAAAATTAGGGTAAGGGGGAGGGTCCGCCCCCCCTTCAGATATCAAAAAATGTAGTACCATATTTTCACCACGGGGTCATTATGCACCATCTGTGAAAATTTCAAGAAAATCGTTTCAGCCGTTTCTGAGTCTATAAGGAACACACAAACATACAAACAAACCTACAAACACACACAAATCGATTTTTATATATAAGATGCCTTAACTGTTGTGTAGACTATGAAAAATTAAACTTAGTTCTTTTAAGGTTGAAAATTTTTTATTTAAAATCAGCAGACAATATTTGAAATATTAGCAAACTTACTTTTCTGGCCCGCTCTGGGACCGGTCGGTCTATTAAGGTTCTTATTACTAAGTATAATGCCCGACTCTGCTGAAATTTGAAACAGTAAACTGCACTAGGATTCCTGATGTCCGAACCTAATATCGTTCATATTTATGATGATTTGGTTTTTATTAACCCAGCACCACTAGTTATACGCCAATTTTGTCATTTTCGTTGTAGGAACCGATCTTCCAATTTTCACGTCTGAGGGCAACTCAAATTTTGATTATGTTTTAAATGGCTAGTAGTACCATTCCTACTTCTATGCTGAGTATGTGTTCCATCGGTACAGTTTTTCATCTATACTCTTCCAATTTCAATGGCCTTCCTCAGGCATTCGATCTGGATGCAATTGTAAAGCTCATTTTGTCCAACTGGCAAGTAAAACGCCTTACTTCTCGAATAGATCAAATTCTTAGTCGAACAAGCTATCAGAAGGCACATTTGTTATCTGATTTCAAGGACCTTAAGAGCAGAAAATTTCTTAGAACCTCCACAATCCATACTGCAATTGGATAGGCCTAGCACTACACAAAAAAGTGCTATTGAACCAAACTGTCTCTGATTATTTCAGCAGATTCATACAAAACCCCTTCACTAGAGGGAAGTAATGTAGGGCATCAAAAACCGTGAGAAAATAAACAAAGTGTGCGGAAAAACGCGTCCGCTGCCATACAATTTGTTGTGCGCGTATTGTGCTGGCAGTCATAACAAAAACAACAACAACATCAATAATTGTTGCAAACTTTTGTTGTATCGTATTCTTGGTGTTGGCCACAGCCGCGTCCTGTTTCCTCACCAGCCAGCCGTATCCTGCCTGTTATGCATTGGAAAAAAGCAAAAAAAAATAAATAAACAAAAGAATGGCATATCCCGAGAAGTTTTGTTTGGTTGTTTTGCTTTGGTCTCTGTTTTAATTTAACAATATTCGTGTATTTTTTGATTGAGTGAGTGTGATTGCGCCAGGTGTCCTCCTGTTAGTGTGTGAAACACTTGCGTCCTTGTTCAGTTTTGTGTTCTTTTTTTAAATGTGCGCCTGTGTGTGTGAGTGTGTGTGGTACTGAGTTTATATTCAAATATTGTCGAGTATCCGTCACGGATATCATTGTTACGGACACTACGTGTCCACTCCAGCACACAGCCTCCATCAACAGAAGCCATGGCAAGCGACCAAACGAATAGTGCCAACATCCTTCTCACTACCTTCCACATACAGTTTTCCCCCCCCACACATTCACATTGTGTATGACAAACAAACAGCGGGGGGTTTGGTTGAGTGCTGATGTGTTGTGATACACATTGTCACTGTTTGTCATTAACGATAATTTGACACGGTTCATCATCGGCCCCGTTTCCATCATCTTCTCCCCCACTCCATGTCAACATTGAATGTGGTTGGCAGTAGATGTGGCAATGGCAGGTAGTGTGGCTTGCCAGCATTAAAACAGAAAAATCTTTGACAGAAGTAAGTTATATTCCCTGCTGCTCCACGTATCCAATTCATCGGTCGGTGAAGTATCAGTTCCCCAAATTTTTACGAAACCATTTGGATGACATTGAATTACAGTATCAAGCGAATCAAAGTGCGGATGTATTTCAAACGCTTTTTGCATCTTCTTTTATACCTTTCGGGCTGCCGGACTTCTTTTCCGGCTTCAAGTCTCAGTAATATTAAATTTCCATGCCAGAGTAATGGAAGATCTTTAAATGATGGAAGGAGGATTGACGAATTGATGTTACCCTAGTTTTTTTGGGGAATACATTTTTGGGTGAAAGTACTGATTTCTGAACCTATCTAAAAGTGAGACTGTGTGTCCATATTAATTTGTGCAGAAAGTACATATCGTATTTTTGAATGGACTAATTAAAAAAAAATTTCCCATCATATAAGGTCATGTTTTGGGGAAAATTTTTCTTGTCGAAACTTTTTATAGCTCAAAAATTCAAACAAAATTTTTCCCAATTACTTAGGAGAGAGATTTCTGGAAAATCTTTTATTGGTTTATTGCATTTGATGGTTGTTATATTAAATAAGTAAAAACACATTTAGTTCGGCCGTGCCGAACTTTTGTTACCCACCACCACGGATATATATCGGGCAATGAGTGCACTATTCATGGGATTAACCCCTAATTCGTATGATCGATCTATATGACAGCTATATCTAAATAAGGTATGTTGTGGACCATATTTAGGTTGGATGTCGGGAGTCTTAA
Source organism: Stomoxys calcitrans (assembly GCF_963082655.1). Lineage (NCBI taxonomy): Eukaryota > Metazoa > Arthropoda > Insecta > Diptera > Muscidae > Stomoxys > Stomoxys calcitrans. The sequence goes on from NC_081553.1 coordinate 93,684,838, forward strand.
AGCAGCTCACTGTTACAAATTTCAGCAAAATCGGAGATTAAATGCGCCTTTTATGGTCTTTAGACCATAAAGCTGAAAATCGGTCTAGAGGGCAGCTATATCTAAATATCGCCCGATCTGAACCATATTCGGAACAGAAATTTAAATTCTTGATACAACTCACTGTTCCAAATTTCAGCGAAGTCGGGTAATAAACGCCTCTGTTCTAGGCCTGATATCCAAAATCGGCAGATCGATCTATATGGCGGCTATATCCAAATATGTTCCTACCTCGACCATTTTTCGTTCGGTTATTGACGGGCCTAATAAAACTCAATGTTCTGAATTTCAATGAAATCGGGTTATAAATGCGCCTGCTATAGTTCTAAGACCCAAAGTCGGAAAATTGGTCTATATGGCAGCTATATCCAAATATGTTTTGATGTGGACTATTTGTGGTTTGGATATCGACGCTCCAAATAAAACTCACTGTATTGAATTTCAGCGAAATTCGGTAATAAATGCGCCTGTTATAGGCCTTAGACCCAAAATCGTCACATCGGTCTATATGACAGCTATGTCCAAATATGTTCCGGTCTGAACCATTTTTGGATATAGATGGGCCAAATAACACCCACTGTGTTGTATTTCAATGAAATCCGGTAATAAATGCTCCTGTTATAGACCTAAGACCCAAAACCGGCAAATCGGTCATATCTATACGATTTTTAGTTCAGATACCGACGGGCCTAATATAACTCACTGTTCTGAATTTTAACGAAATTCGGTAATAAATGCGCTTGATATAGGCCTAAGACCCAAAACCGGCAGACCAGTCTATACCGCTGCTGTATCCAAATATGTCGCGATCTGGATCATTTTTGGTTCGGATATCGACGGGCCTAATAAAACTCACTGTTGTGAATTTCAGCGATATCCGGTTATAAATGCGCCTGTTATAGGCCTAAGACGCAAAACGAAAGATCGGTCAATATGGCAGCTATAACCAAATATGTTCCGATCTTAACCATTTTCGGTTTGGCTATTGACGGGCCTTATAAAACCCATTGTTTTGTACTTCAGTGAAATCCGGTTAAACATGCGCCTGTTATAGGCCTAAGACCTAAAATCGACAGATCGGACTATGTGGCAGTTGTTGCCAAATATGTTCCGATCTGGACCATTTTTGGTTCGGATATCGGATATCTCTATACCAAATTTCAGCGAAGTCGGGTAATAAATGGGCTTAAGAACCTAAATCGGCAGATCGGTTTATATGACAGCTATATCCAAATATAGTCCGATGTGGCCCATTCAAGAACTTAACCTGCGGAGAGAAGAAATGCGAGTCTGTGCAATATTTCAACTCTATATCTTAATTTTTAAAGAGTTAAGCGTGAATACAACTGACGGATAGATGCACGGACAGACGGAAAGACTCACGGGCATCTTTAAATCTTCTTAGAATTTTACAACGATCCGAAATATATATACTTTGTAGGATCGCAAATGGATATTTCCATGTGTTACAAACGCAATGACTAAACGAATATACCCCCTATCCTATGGTGGTGAGTATAAAAAATAAATTTATGATGGTAAACCTGCTACTTTTGAAAACTAGTGCTATTTTATGTCAAAGTTATTATAGTCCAATTTTCCCCGCTAAATGGTCAATAAATATTAAGCAAATAATTTTTTTGCTGTAAAAACCTAGTGGCTAAGGAAAAAAAGATTTTTTAAGTTTTTTTTTCAACATTCAAAATTTTTTTTTGCTACAGATTAATTTTTTTTAAATTTGTTTCAAAAAGTTAAAAAAATACTTAATCAAATAATGAATATATGAAATGGGCCATATCAGTGCATGTTTTGACATAGATTTCATAGTAAGCGATCCCGGATTTTGACTTCTTGCACACAACAAAACGAAACAAAAACGTTTTGTTTACTTTGAGGTGTTTGAGTTCGCCTGCAAAAGCTGGTTGTGCTCAAACTCTACCATCTGTGAAAAATTCATAAAAATCATTTTAGCCATTTTGAGTCTATACGGAACCAACAAACAAACAAACATTTTATATAAAAGAAGATTTCGAACAACTTCATTAGGCGCAGTAGAGGTCGCGGTAATAAACATTGCATTTTGCAGTCCAACTCGTCTACTTACACTGTCCTACAATTTTATTTAAACTTTTGATTCACATTATCTTCAAATAAAGTTCTTTTACTAAGTTCTGGTAAACTCTAAAATTCAAAGCATCATTCCATGCATGCAGATTCATGACAAAGCTTGTCCTTTCTTGTTGCACATATTCTCTTGTCAATGATTAATGTGCAAATATTTGCATATGCGTAACTCTAACCACACTACATTTTAATTTAATGACCCAAATAAATATTCGGACCAAGGTGTCAATAAATCCCCATTCACACCTACTCATTTGGCCAAATATCTGTGCAAGTGTATATGTATGTGTCTTCTTATCTGTAGGTTGATGATTTTATGTGGATGTGCCTTTGTCAGAACTTGCTTTGTCTTTGTGTGCGTTTGTGCTTTGGCTGAGCATAAAATAATCATTTCTTTGTTAAAGTTAACAAGAGAGCAATTGCTTAAAAATGTAATACGCTACACGTGACATACATCCTTTGAAAGGAAGCGTTATTAAAGGTCACATGGGGTTATTGTATGGCTTGTCTGGGTATACGAAACCACATCAGCACTAGAGTACCTTTAGAACACCGGCACAGACATCGACGTCGACATACACATACCCAACCCTAAATGTTATCCTTTTTTGTGTGCATTTTTGAAGATGTTGGAATGGGTAGGCGTTATGTTAAAAGATGGAAGGAGGTCTTTTGGGTGCAGTGTTGCCGCTTTTTGAGCTATTTTACTTATGAGGTATGGGCAGATTTTTATTACAAGGAAAAATGTTATGAAAATGGAACTTTTCTAAAACCAAATCAAATTCTGAGAAGATATTCTTCTGATATATAAAATTCAATTTGTGTTTGTTTGTCGGTTTATTTGTTTGTTCCGTATAGACTCAAAAACGGCTGAACCGTTTACCTTGAAATTTTCACAGATTGTGTAGGTTGGTCTGAAAGGAAATATAGGCTATATAATTTTTTGATATTGGGAGGGGGCGGACCCTCCCCCTTACACCAAAAGTACTACCCAAAAATAAAAATGGACCGATGGGGACAATATGGGGATGGGCTATGAAAGGTATTCAAGAGTAGAGTACGAATTTCATAATAAAAGTTGGGTCGAAGAACCTGGGGGACCGCCCAGTCCCAAAACCCCTTAAAATGGGTTTATTTGGCGATCATGACAATATGGGACTCATATGAAAGGTATTCGGGAGTAGATTACGAATATGGTCAGGAAGTAGGAATAGGCTTTATAATTTATTGATAACGGAAGGCGGTGGCCGGACCCTCCAGAGTTACCTCAAAACAACACCCAAAATCTAAAGTGGACCGATAAGGACAATATGGGTATCAAATGAAAAGTTTGCAGGAGTAGATAACGAATCTGGCATACAAATTCAGGTCGAAGTATAGGGGGTCACCCCATCCCCTCAAAAACGCCCAAAAAGGGCACATTTGGCCATCATGGATATATGTGTCTCGGTTTGTTTGTTTCATTTAGACTGAAAAGCGGCAAAACGTATTTTTCTCGAAATTTTCGCTTATGTAGGCTGGTTGGCTTGGAAGGAAACATAGGCTATATAATTTTTCGGTGTTGGAAGGGGGACGGACCCTCCCCCTTATGCCAAAAACTCAACCCAAAATCAAAAGTGGACCGATCGGGACAATATAGGTTTCAAATGAAAGGTATTGGAGAGTAGAATACGAATATGGTATTAAAATTTGAGTCTAAGTACTGATCGAGCCGCCCCAATTCCAAAATTCTCCCAAACAGCCATATTGGACGTTCATTTCAATATGGGGCCCAAATAAAAGGTATTCGGGAGTGGATTTCGAATCTGGCATAAAAAATCAGATCGAAGTATAGGGGGTCATGCCAACCCTCAAAAATCACCATTAGACCCATTATGATTATATGATGATAATTTTCATGTACGTTTATCTGGAAGGAAACATGGTGATTTTTATACCCACCACCGAAGGATGGGGGTATATTCATTTTGTCATTCCGTTTGCAATACATCGAAATATCCATTTCCGACCCTATAAAGTATATATATTCTTGATCAGCGTAAAAATCTAAGACAATCTAGCCATGTCCGTCCGTCTGTCTGTTGAAATCACGCTACAGTCTTCAAAAATAGAGATATTGAGCTGAAATTTTGCACAGATTCTTTTTTTGTCCATAAGCAGGTTAAGTTCGAAGATGGGCTATATCGGCCTATATCTTGATATAGCCCCCATATAGACCGATCCTCCGGTTTAGGGTCTTAGGCCCACAAAAGCCACATTTATTATCTGATTTTGATGAAATTCGGGGCAGTGAATTGTGTAAGGCCCATCGATATCCTTCGTTAATTTGGCTCAGATCGGTCCAGATTTGGATATAGCTGCCATATAGATCGATCCTCCGATTTATGGTGTAAGGCCCATAATAGCCACATTCATTATCCGATTTTGCTAAAATTTGGGACAGTGAGATGTGTTAGGCCCTTTGACATATTTCTTCAATTTGGTCCAGATCGGTTCAAATTTGGATATAGCTGCCATATAGACCGATTTCTTGATTTATGGTTTTGGGCCCATAAAATGCTCATTTATTGCCCGATGTCCCCGAAATTTGGAACAGTGAGTTAAGTTAAGCCCCTTGACATACTTCTGCAATATCGCACAGATCGGTCCAGATTTGGATATAGCTGCCATATAGACCGATATCTAGGTTTTAGGTTTTGGGGCCATAAAAGACGCATTTATTGTCCGATTTCGCCGAAATTTGAGACAGTGAGTTTGGTTAGGCTCTTCGACGTCCTTCTTCAATTTTGCCCAGATCGGTCCAGATTTGAATATAGCTGCCATATAGACCGATCCTGGATTTAAGGTTTAGGGCCCATAAAAGAGGCATTTATTGTCCGATTTCGCCGAAATTTGGGACAGTGCTTAGTGTTAGGCTCTTCGAAATGTTTATGCAACTTGGCCCAAATAGGTCCAGATTTGGATATAGCTGCCATGTAGACCGATATCTCGATTTAAAGTCTTGGCCCCATAAAAGGCGCATTTTTAATCCGATTTCACTGAAATTTGACACAGTGACTTATGTTCGGCTTTTCGACATCCGTCTCGTATATAGTTCAGATCGGTATGAGGTATATGAATATAAGGTATGAAATTTTCACCGAATTTTGATGAAAGGTGGTTTACATATATACTTGAGGTGGTGGGTATCCAAAGTTCGGCCCGGCCGAACTTAACGCCTTTTTACTTGTTAGATATCGGGTGGAGGCGGACCCCCCCCATAACCCTAAAAACACCACCCATATACGAAAGTGGTCCGATGGGCACAATAAGGGTGTCAAATGAAAGGTATTGGAGACCAGAAAACGAATATGGTATTAAAATTAGGGTCCAAGTACCCAGCGGGCCCCAAACCCCAAAACTTTTCTAAACAGATATATTCTAAGTTCATGTCCATATTGACATCAAATTCTCAAATGAAAAGCATTAGGCAGTAGAGTACAAATATGGCATAAAACATTAGGTCCAAGTACTCCCAAATGGCCATATTAGCCGACCACGGCTATATGGGACTCAAATGAAAGGTATTAGGGAGTAGATTACGAATATGACATTAAAATTTTGCGTTCAATTCTTGGTGGCGCTTTTCCTCTGAAATATACGCCAAATGGGTTATTTGACCCATTATGACAATATGGGACTCAAATGAAAGGTGTTTGAGAGTAGAAAACGAATTTGATATCCAATTTTCGAGTCAAGTGTTGTGGGGTATGCCCTAAAGCAGCCCCTTAACTGAATTTCATTTCCGTTGGGAATAAAGAACGAATTTGATATCTATATTTGAATCGAAATGTCTGAGGTGCCATCCCTTCCCTAATGGAAACATTACCCTAAGGAAGAACATTACCACCAGGAACCGAGAAGGGGCAAACTTCTCACACATCAATGAGTGCTTTTCGATTCAAGTTTAAACTCAATGATAAGGGATCTTTTTTTATAGCCGAGTTCCGACCGAACGGCATCCCGCAGTGCGACACCTCTTTGGGGAAAATTTTTTAAATAGCCATGCATGGCATTTTGCCTTGCAAATGTCGCCAACATTAAGAGGGGATAAACATCGCTTTGTCCGATGTTCTCGCCAGGATTCGAAAGCGTTCAGCGTCATAGGCTACAATGGCACGAATTCGATATCCGCATTTAGGGCGAAGTGTCCCCACCCTAAAAAGATATTAGAGAGTTAAAGAAGGTGCAGCGGAGCGGGCCCGGTTCGAAAATTTCTATAAAAAAAAAACAAATCTTTTTATGAAAATCTATATTTACCACAATTTTCTACAGAAAGCATAGACTTTCGACGAAATACTACATGACAATAAAATTTCGCCATAAATGTTTTTAAGGTCTTTATAAAGATAAATTTTCCAAAAAAAAAAGTAAGAAAAATTGCATTTATCTCTGGCAACACTCCTTGTGCGTTTTGGGCAGGCCACAGTTGGTAGCTGATTGTGTGAGTGTGTGTTTGGGCTACATGCATTTTAAATTTTCTTAGCAAATGATGTCACATAAAACAAAATTGTTGTTGCTGCTGCTGCTGTTTATACTTTTGAGCTTGTAAAGGTATTTGCTGTTGCTCTTTGTTTTTGTTGCTGCTGTTTATTTTTGTACAACGACAAGTATCAAAAAGTTAGATTTTGATGAATTTTCATTATGCATCCAACCTTATTGCGTACAGGTCTCTATGTGTGGATTGTGTGTGTATGTGTGTGAGAGAGAGACACTACTCTAACACTGTATGGTAGTGTGTTTTTGTAAGTCGTCTCCTTTCTAAACAACTTCAATTACTTTCAAGAGGAAGCAGAAAAGAGATTGAAAAACATTTTTCCCCCCTTTTGCTTTCTATAAACATTTAAGTAGAACGCACACACACTCAAACGCACACATGCAACACATATAATGCCATTATTAGGTAAAAATAAAGGAAGGAAAACGCAACCGAGTGCAAAGAATGAAAAAATGGCACAAAAAAAAAAAAAACAAAATGGTAAAAAAGAAAATCCACACGCCACAGGATATCAGAAAATTTATTATAAGCACAAAGTGATAGAGCAGCAACTAAGTGCAACAACAACGACACCAGCAACAAGAGGAAAATCTAGAAAAATGATTTCGTATAAAGGACATGAATGAAGCAGAACTTCTCCAACAGCAAAATAGCAATGGCAAACTAAAAAAAAGTAAACAAAATCATCCGAGGCAATACTTAATTCAACTGTGGCTCAAAGCTAATGCCAAAGGGAGAGTTAAAACTGAGTGAGAGCTAGGAATTAGTGAGCTTGCAGACTTTTGATGCATTTGACATTTTGGAAATCCCTTAATTTCAAGTTAACACTTTTCATCCTTCTGGTAGTTTTTTTTTCTCACTTTGCGTCACTGTATATTGATTCTTTTAGTGGCCATCTTCATGCCAAAGTTGAAAGCACCAGCATTTTGTGGCACACCAAAACAAGCACCAGCCAAAGAGTCAAACCAGAACTCAAATGAAAGAAGGACTTTAATGGGTCAAAGAACCTTAACTTTGTACGTTGTGAAATTATCAACTTTTCATTCATTCGAGCATTCCCTTCATTCAGCCGTCCAGCCATCCAGGCATTCATCCAGGCATTCAGGCATCCATCCTTGCATCCTCTCTAAAAACTTTGAGCTGTAAAATTAGACTTTTGGGAATGAGGGAGTGGCCATAAAAACCACAATTTTTGTCCATTAAATTTATTCCACGGAGAGCTATGGGCTTGTTCGAGTATAATGACATGTAACAAAAGAAAATCACAGTGAAATGAAATGGAGATGACTTCTTAAAGATCGACTAATTTAAATTTGAAACTTTCTTCAGAGACATATCTTTTGAATCCCCCTCAAAACATAAATAAACAAATAAATACGATAGTAATGCAGGCTCTAGAGGAAGAATATTTAACGTTGAAATTCTTTAAGCAGTGTTTGATGGGTACAAATGAAAAACCCTAACTTAAGGCTAAGATAAATTTTCTAAGGTAATAAAATTTCTGAAATATTTCTAAATCAAATAAAATTTCCAGAAAATTTTACGAATATTGCATTTAAATGACATTCTCTACAGACATAAAAAAATCATTGATTTTCGAAGATTTTCGGCCGGGCCGAATCTTATATACCCTCCACCATGGATCGCATTTGTCGAGTTCTTTTCCCAGCATCTATTCTTAGCAAAAAAGGATATAAGAAAAGATTTGCTCTGCTATTAGAGCGATATCAATATATGGTCCGGTTTGGACCACGATTAAATTATATGTTGGAGACCTGTGTAAAATGGCAGCCAATTGGAATAAGAATTGCGCACTTTAAGCTCAAAAAGTAAAATAGAGAGATCGATTTATATGGGAGCTGTATCGGGCCAGACCATAATACATACGTATGTTGATGGTCATGAGAGGATCCGTCGTACAAAATTTCAGGCAAATCGGATAATAATTGCGACCTCTAGAGGCTCAAGAAGTCAAGATTCCAGATCGGTTTATATGGCAGCTATATCAGGTTATGAACCGATTTCAACCCTACTTGGTACAGTTGTTGTATATCATAATAAAACACTACGTGCAAAAATTCATTCAAATCGGATAAGAATTGCGCACTCTAGAGGCTCAAGAAGTCAAGACCCAAGATCGGTTTATATGACAGCTATATCAGGATATGAACCGATTTGAACCATACTTGGCACAGTTGTTGGATATCATAACAAAATACTACGTACAAAATTTCAGTCAAATCGGATAGGAATTGCGCCCTCTAGAGGCTCAAGAAGTCAAGACCCAATATCGGTTTATATGGCAGCTCTGTCAGGTTAGGGACCGATTTCAACCATGCCTAGCACAGTTGTTGGATGTTGTTACAAAACATAATATGTGCAAATTTTAAGCTTAATCGGATAAAAATTGCGCCCTCTAGAGGCTCAAGAAGTCAAGACTAGTATGAATTTGAACCATACAATTATATCAAAACATGAACCGATTTGGCACATTTACAATCCCAACCGACCTACTCTAATGAGAAGTGTTTGTGGAAAATTTTAACCGCCTAGCTTCACTCCTTTGAAAGTTTGCGTGTCCGATTTTAACTTCTAGAGTCACAGCCAGGACTGCGGAGTCGAGTTTACCATAATATTTGAGAAGTTTGCTCGAAATCGTTTCAGATTTGGATATAGCTCCATTGTATATATTCGTCTGATTTTGTGTAATTTGCAATAATGTTGTTATTTGCCAACCGTAGTTATTAAAGTTTGAACATATTTGCTTGAAATTTGTTAGGGATTCTTTGGTAGTCCATCTGAAAACGTCCGCCGAGGACCATCAGATTTAGATTTTGCTCCATCATTGTACTTATGGGGTAGATGTAGGGTATTATACAGTCGAAACCGCCCGACTTGCTACGAAAATAGTATATCGCTTGACAAACAGTTTAACAATATAAGTGCCTTTATCTGAATCCCATATGATCTTTATTGGTCTACAAATTTAAGTTTGGATGTAAGGTGTACTCCATTCTTAAAATACTTTATTTCAGCCTGATATTCTCATGATGTCTGATTTAGGGGTGTTTTCGGGGGTGAGGTGGTCCCCCAGACACTTGGCCCAGAAAAAATATCAGCATTGTGATCTTCTCTCAAATACTATTTATTTAAACCTCATATTGCCATTGGTTTTGAGGGAGTTTACAGGATGAGGCGTCTCCCAAACACATGGTCCCTAAATTGGTTATCAAATTCTTTTTCGAATCTCAAAGACCTTTCATTTGAGCCACATATTGGCATGGTCGCAAAATTTTTACTCTTTGGGAGGTGTTTTGGGGAAGGGGTGATGCCTTAAATACATGGTCCTACATTTGGATATCAAATTCCTATTCTACTCCCAAATACCTTTACTTGAACCCCATGTTGCGATGGTCAGTAAAAAATTGCTGTTTGTGGGGTATTTTGGGAAAGGGGTAGACATCCAGAAAATTGGTCTCGAAAATGGGTATCAATTCTTGTTCTACCCCCAATTCCCTTCATTTAAGGCTCACATTGAAATGATCGGTAAATATGCCCGATTAAGTGGTGTTTTGGGGAGTGGGGTGGTCCCCCAATCACTAAGCCCTGGAAATATATCAGCAACGTGCTCTATTCTCATATAAGTGAATCCCATATTGCCATTGGCCTCAAAATTGGATATCAAATCCATTTTCTTATCTCAAATACATTTCACTTAAACCTCTTATTGAAAAATCCAGCGAATATGTCCGTTTTGGGGTATGGGCCCTAAAAACTATGAGTATCGAGCTCCATTGTCTTGAAGGCCCATATTGTCTTGGTGAGCAAATACGTCCTACTTGGGGGTTGTTATGGTGGTGAGACGTCCACTAGACAGTTGGTTTCGAATGTTAATGTCAGATCATGGTCTACTTCCAAATACCTTTAATTTTTCCGTAGTCGGCAAACATGATTGGTTTGGGGGATGGGGCGGCCACTCATTCGTGTTCCACTCTAAAATACATCTTATTTGAGGCTCATATTGCAATGGTCAGCAAATACTTCCGATTTGGGTGACGTTATGGGGATGGGGGTGGCCCCATAGACACTTTTCCCGAACATTGATATTATATTCATGCCTTACATCCGAAGACCTTTCATTTGAGCCCCATATTGCTATGGTCGTAAATTTGTCTTCTTTGGGGATGTTCTCGGGGCAGCCCCTCAAACATTTGGTCGCACATCTGGATGTCAGATTCGTATTCTACACTAAAATACCTTTTATTTAAGCCCCATATTGCCATGGTCAGTAAATAAGTCCTGTTTGGGGGGTGTTTTGGGGAAGGGGTGGACCCCCAGAAACTTTGTTCCAAATTTGGATAGCAGATTCGTACTTTACTCGCAAATACCTTTCATTTGAGTCCCACGTTGCCATGTTCTGTAAATATGTCCGATTTAGTGGTGTTTTAGGGGTTGGGGTGGTCCCCCAAACACTTGGTCCGACAAATCGATATCCGATACGTTTTCTATTCTTAAATACCTTTAATTTGAGTCCCATATGGTCGTGTTTTGTGTATATATATATATGGTTTGTTTTGGGGTGGGGCGCCCCCCCTTAGGTACCCCATCCGAATTTTGGATACCAAATTTTTGTTGGTAGGTTACTATAAGAGAGCACACAAAATTTCGCACCACATATCTCCGATATCTGACGTTTTTGAAAATCACGATAAGGGGGAGGGTCCGTTCCCCCTTCAGATATCAAGAAATGTAGTACCCTTTTTTCACCACGGGATCATTATGCACCATCAGTGAAAATTTTAAAAAATCGGTTCAGCCGTTTCTGAGTCTATAAGGAACACACAAACAAACACAAATTAATTTTTATATATAAGAAGAAGAAGATAAGTAGATGAGGTTGGAAATGAATATTTCGATGTGTTGCAAACGGAATGACAAAATCAATAGACCCTTATCCTTCGGTGGTGGATATAAAAATATCTACGATATATTTTGGGGAAATGTCTACTTAACATACACTGTCCATTTGCAACCAATTATTCCATTTTAATCACTAATCAGCTTTGGTTTTCACTTACCAGTGCTTCTCGCATGTCATTTGATGGTTATCGGCTTCTTTTGATTGTTTTCAAATGTCAAACCATTAGATGGTAAATTATGATACGATATCGAGCCTTGTTTTCTTGAATACCTACCTATGGTAAAAACTTTACCCTCCGACTTGTGTCGTTGATTAATTTTTGTATTTAAATAAGGAACATGGAAACTAAATATCCTTTTCATTGCCAACAATTGTCTGCTTGAGTCCTTGAGAATTATGTTTAATGAATTAATTGGGGTCCTTCGAAGGGCAAAATCTCCTCCTTGTTTTTGTAACCTTTTATTGATTTTTCGGCTTTTCCTGCTTTTCACCATTTCATGGCCAAGGAATTACACACACTTTGCAAGTGGTTTTCTGCTAAGGAAGTTGGAAGTGTAACAGCAGCAGTAAGGTCAGAATTTGTAGTAAAATATTTATGAGGCCACAAAACAAGGAAAATATACTTTTGAAAGCCCTTAAATAAATTTAAGTGTAAGAGAAGCATTAAAATTTAATTAATATATATTTTGATTTCAATTTCATATTCCTCTTCTTTGTTTTTTTGTTTTTTTTGGTTTCGCTGGGGACTTGTTTGTTGTTGATTTTGACCTTTCTCGTTTGAAGCATTAAAAATTGGCCCATTGTCATTTGCCTGGTAGTAAATTTTCTCTTCGAGAAAAAATCCCTAAATGAAATTCAAAGCTCACAGGGATAAATTTCAAAGTGATGTAAATACCAAGGTGGGTGTTGCCTTGTTTACATAAGTCCTGTGGCCTCTGCGACACGATATTGAGATATGACTTTTTTTGTGGTGGTGTTGGAGGTGTGAAAGTTTTTCAAAAGCATTCATATTTTTATTACCTTAGCTTTGGTTCAATATTCCAAATTTTTTAATCAATTATTGCCAGCCAACGAAATACTTTTTATTTTAAAAGAGGGTTGCCAACAGTTTTTTTGTTATTAATACAGTTACCAATTTCGATAAATTATAACAAAGATGATTCAACTCAAATTCTTATATTAGAAGATTGGGACAATTTTCATTTTTATATCCACCACCGTAGGTCATTCCATTTGCAACACATCGAAATATCAATTTCCGATCCTACAAAGTATATATATTTCGGATCGTCGTAAATTTCTGAGACGATTTAACGATGTCCGTCCGTCTGTCCGTCCGTCTGTTGTAATACAGCCTTCAAAACTTAAGATATTGAGCTGAAATTTGGTTAAGGTACGTCTTTTCGATGCACGCTGGTTAAGTTCTTGAACGGGTCAAATCGGACCATATTTCGGATCGTCGTAAAATTCTAAGACGATTTAACGATGTCCGTGTGTCTGTCCGTCTGCCCGTCCGTCTGTTGTAATACAGCCTTCAAAACTTAAGATATTGAGCTGAAATTTGGCTCAGATACGTCTTTTCGATGCACGCTGGTTAAGTTCTTGAACGGGTCAAATCGGACCATAGTTGGATATAGCTGCTATATAGACCGATTTTCCGATAAAGGGTCTAATGTCCATAAATGCTTTATTTTTCAACCGATTTCGCTGAAATTTAAAACAGTGAGTAGTTGAAGGCTTCCCGACATCTGACCCAAATATGGTCCATATCGGACTATATTTAGAATTGGATGCCATATATATACCGATCTGCCGATAAAGGGTCTGAAGCCCATAAATTTATTTATTACCCGATTTCGCTGAAATTTGAAACCGAGGTTTATCTTAAGCCTCCTGATATCCGACCTTAACATAGTTTAAATCGGACTATATTTAGGTATAGCTGCCATACAGACAGATCTCCAGATAAAGGGTCTGAAGCCCATAAAAGCTTTATATTTTAAACGATTTCGCTGAGTGAGTACTTTTACGCCTCTTAACAAAGAACCATAATGTGGTTCAGATCGGACTATATTTAGATACTAGCTGGACTGGGCCCGCTCCGCTGCGCCTTCTTTTACATTATATGGAACAAAATTTCTCTTGGAATATTTATTTTCGACAATTAAAAAGCTTTTAGTGAAATATAATGCTACGAAAATAGTATATCGCTTGACAAACAGTTTAATCTCATTTGATCTCTATTGGTCTACGAATTTAAGTTTGAATGTAAGGTGTACTCCATTCTTAAAATTCTTCATTTCAGCCCGATAGACTCATGATGTCAGATTTAGTGGTGTTTTCGGGGGAGAGGTGGTCCCCCAGATACTTGGCCTGAAAAAATATCAGCATCGTGCTCTTCTCTCAAATACCATTTATTTAAATCCCATATTGCCATTGGCTTAAGAGGAGTTTACATGGTGAGGTATCCCCCAAACACATGGCCCAAAATAGGTTATCAAATTCTTTTTCGAATCTCAAAGACCTTTCATTTGAGCCACATATTGGCATGGTCGAAAAATTTTTTCCCTTTGGGTGTGTTTTGGGAAAGGGGTGATGCCCTAAATACATGGTCCTACATTTGGATATCATAGTCGTATTCTACTCTCAAATACCTTTATTTGAGCCCCATATGGCGATGGTCAGTAAAAAATTGGTGTTTGTGGGGTATTTTGGGAAAGGGGTAGACCCCCAGAAAATGGGTATCAATTCTTCCTCTACCCCCCAATTCTTTTCATTAAAGCCCTACATTGACATGGTCGGTAAATATGCCCGATTTAGGGGTGTTTTGGCGATTAGGGTGGTCCCCCAAACACTAAGCCCGGAAAATATATCAGCAACGTACTCTATTCTCATATATCTATATATCATTTATTTGAACCCCATATTGCCATTGACCTCAAAATTGGATATTAAATTCGTTTTCTAATCTCATTTAAACACCTTATTGCAAAAGTCAGCAAATATGTCCGGTTTGGGCGTTAAAAACTATGAATATATAGTTCCACTCTCTTTAAGACCCAAATTGTCTTGGTGAGCAAATATGTCCTATTTGGGGGTTGTTATGGTGGTGGGACGTCCGCTAGACAGTTGGCTCTTAATGTTAATATCAGATACGTGGTCTACTCGCAAATACCTTTAATTTGAGCCCTATATTTCCATAGTCGGCAAACATGACCGGGGGGGTGTTTTGGGGGATGGGCGGACAGAAAATACTTACTATTTGGGTGGTGTTGTGGGGGTGGGGTGGCCCCATTGACACTTCTCCCGAATATTGATATCAAATTCGTGCTTTACTTCCAAAGACCTTTCATTTGAGCCCAATATTGCTATGGTCGTAAATTTGTCCCCTTTAGGGGATGGTTTTGGTGAGAGGCGGCCTCCCAAACACTTGGTCCCATATTTGGATATCAGATTCGTATTCTACATTCAAATACCTTTTATTTAAGCCCCATATTCCCATGGTCAGTAAATAAGTTCTGTTTGGGGGTTGTTTTGGGAAAGGGGTGGACCCCCAGAAATGTAGTCCCTTATTTGGATATTAGATTCGTATTCTACTCGCAAATACCTTTCGTTTAAGTCCCATATTGCAATGGTCGGTAAATATGTCCGATTTAGGGGTGTTTTGGGGGTTGGGGTGGTCCCCCTAACACTTGGTCCGACATACGTTTTCTTATCCTAAATACCTTTCATTTGAGTCCCATATTGTCGTGATTGGTCTAAATATATGTTTTGTAGGTTTTAGGGTGGGGCAGCTCCCCTAGGTACCCCATCCGAAATTTGGATACGAAATTTTTATTTTTAGGGTACTATATGAGAGCACACAAAATTCCGCTTAAATCGCACCACCCATCTCCGAGATCTGGCGTTTCTGAAAATTAGGGTAAGGGGGAGGGCCCGCTCCCCCTTCAGATATCAACAAATGTAGTACCCTATTTTCACCACGAGATCATTATGCACCATCAGAGAAATTTTCAAGAAAATCGGTTCAGCCGTTTCTGAGTCTACAAGGAACACACAAACAAACACAAATTGATTTTTATATAAAGGGTGATTTTTTTGAGGTTAGGATTTTCATGCATTAGTATTTGACAGATCACGTGGGATTTCAGACATGGTGTCAAAGAGAAAGATGCTCAGTATGCTTTGACATTTCATCATGAATAGACTTACTAACGAGCAACGCTTGCAAATCATTGAATTTTATTACCAAAATCAGTGTTCGGTTCGAAATGTGTTCATTCACCGTAACGTTGCGTCCAACAGCATCTTTGAAAAAATACGGTCCAATGATTCCACCAGCGTACAAACCACACCAAACAGTGCATTTTTCGGGATGCATGGGCAGTTCTTGAACGGCTTCTGGTTGCTCTTCACTCCAAATGCGGCAATTTTGCTTATTTACGTAGCCATTCAACCAGAAATGAGCCACATCGCTGAACAAAATTTGTCAAAATTTGAACACATTTCGAACCGAACACTGATTTTGGTAATAAAATTCAATGATTTGCAAGCGTTGCTCGTTAGTAAGTCTATTCATGATGAAATGTCAAAGCATACTGAGCATCTTTCTCTTTGACACCATGTCTGAAATCCCACGTGATCTGTCAAATACTAATGCATGAAAATCCTAACCTCAAAAAAATCACCCTTTATAAGAAGATAGCTGCCATATAGACCGATCTGCCGATAAGGGTCTGAAGCTCATAAAAGCTATATTTATTAACCGATTTTGTTGAAATTTGAAATACAAAATTAAACAGTGACTTATATTTATTAGCCCACTCAATATCCGTGTCGAATTTGGCTGCATAAGTTAACCAATTTCCACCGGATTGTGCCGAAAGGGGTTTTAATACATACTCGAGATGGTGGGTATCCAAAGTTCGGCCCGGCCGAACTTAGCACGCTTTTATTTGTTTTTTATAAACTTTTTGAAGTATTTATTTTCCTTCCTCATTGGCAACCCTGTTGTCGATATAATTTCCCAAATAGCTTCATTTAATTGCTTATCCCAACCATTAGCATAGGACTTGCTATATATCTATACATAGCCTACCAGCTGGTGAAGTTAGCATGGCGGCAATTTGCCAATTGTTACACTGCCCCCAAAATGTATCGCGTGCCAGGGCTTTTGTTGCTTTGTGAATTTTCTCTTTTATGGGTTTTGGTCTATCAATGCCTTTGTTTTGATGGCTTTCATTTCCTAGCTGCTGTTGTTGTGTAAGCAATCCATTGAAGAAAATTTCCACGTGTTCCATTTGCAAATGGTGGCTTATCATTAACGAGCTTAACGTGTTCATGCCGCAGATTTGGAAGTGTACTACTATTTAGTATCCACTTCAAGTGGAGGGATGAAAGGCAAACAATGCGAGTTGTGCTTGATATTGGGAAAATATTTGTATTTCATCATGATAATGGAGTTGATTTCGTAAACAGTTTCAGCAAAATTCATAACAAAAGGTGTTTTTGTCTATATATTTGGACAAATACGAGGATAACATTAAGTAAAATGGGTTTGAGATTTTAATGAATTTTTTTCAGCACATGAAGAGATTGTTGAATTTTGTGTGATGTTTTTTTGCTGTATTTACTATAGAGATGGAGATATCTCTTTGAAATTTGGATAGAGCTGAGGTGCTGGCGAGATGGTGTGCCTGGGTTGTCCGGGCGCCTTTAGCCTTAAGCTGGTCAACTCGGTACTTGTTGGGGCTGACAAATCTTCGTTTGTGGTCTGATTTCCAAAATTTTGCTGGATATTGCTAAAGAATCCCTAAAAAAGTACGCTTAAGGTCTACAATATTTAGTCTTTTTTTGGGTATATTCAATTGTTTTTTGTTTCATTGCAATTTTGACTGAGACCTGCTTCGTATTTTTCAATTTACAAAAGAATTTGTGGTTCGATTTTCAATTTTATGCATGATTTAGATTCGTTAGAAAATTTACAATAACTTTTCCACTAAAATTTTTATACAGTTTGGAAGTCAAAAAATGTGAAAAAGTTATTTGTTTTGAGATTTTATGGATTTGTTTTTATTGAAAAATTTTATTTTTTTATCCTTTTGTGAAGTGGACATATTTTAAAAGCATTTTAAGTGAAATTTGAACATGTAATGTCAACTTAAACGGGTGCTGCATGCAGGCAAATTCCAAATTTCAAAGCCTGGATCACCCATTTGGGTTAATGTTTCTGAGTCGATCCAGCCAAGTCCGTCCGTCCATCTGTCGAAATCGCGATAGCGGTCGAACGCGTAAAACTAGCCGCTTGAAAATTTGCATAGCTACTTAATATTAATAAACGTCGTTGGGGATTGCAAATGGGCCATATCGGTTCGGATTTGGATATAGCTCCCACATAAACCGATCTTCCGATTTGACTTCTTGAGCCCCTGAAAACCACAAAATTTGCACATAATGTTCTGTTATGACTAAAAAGAACAGTGCACAATTTTCATCCGATTTTGCTGAAAATTTGCACATAGTGTTCTGTTATGACTTTCAACAACCGTTAAAATTACGGTCCAAATCGGTCAAGAACTTAATGTAGCTCCCATATAAAGCGATCTCCCGATTTGACTTCTTAAGCCTCTGGAAGTCACAATTTTTGTTCGATTTGACTGAAATTTTGCATGTGGTGTTCTGTTGTGACTTCCAAAAATATTTTTAAGTACGGCCCAAATGAGTCAAGAACCTGATGTAGCTCCCATATAAACCGATCTCCCGATTTGACTTTTTGAGCCCTTACAAACCGCAATTTTTTGTCCGATTTGACTGAAAGTTTGCACATACTGTTCTGTTATGACTTCTAGAAACTATGCTAAGTACGGTCCATATCGGTTTATAACTATAAATATGAAATACTTTTTGCACCGAAAACCCAAGCACTTGAATGCTTTTTCGAACCGGACCCGACAAGCACACTATGAGTGGGTCATACGTTTGGTTAGGTCCAAGCAGTAGGCTAGCGTTAACGAAATGGTCGCCGACACCAGCAGATGGAACAGCGTCTGAAATGGTATTGTCCGTACCGCTAGTCTCCAAGAGGCCACCGTAGTGCAGAGGTAAGCATGTCCGCCTATGGCTCTGAAAGCCTGGGTTCGAATCCTGACAGGAAAAATTTTCAGCGGTGATTATCCCCTCCTAATGCTGGCGACATTTATGAGGTACTTTGCCATGTAAAAACTTCTCCCCAAAGAGTCGTCGCTCTGCGGCACGCAGTTCGGATTCGCCTATATAAAGGAGGTCCCTTATCATTGAGCTTAAAATTAAATCGGACAAAGATCCCAGATCGGTTTATATGGCGGTTATATCAGATTAGGTATCGATTTAAATTATACTTGGTATAAGTTTTGGAAGTCATAACAAAACACTTTATGCGCAATTTCAGGCAAATCGGATGAGAATTGCGCTCTCTAGTGGCTCAAGAAGTCAAAATCCAAGATCTGTTTATATGGCGCCTATATCAGGTTATGGACCGATTTGAACCATACTTAGCACAGTTATTGGAAGTCGCAACAAAACAATTCATTTAAAATTTCAGACAAATCGGATTACAAATACGCCCTCTAGTGGCGGTAGAAGTCAAGATACAATATCGGTGTATATGGCAGCTATATGAGGTTATGAAGCGATTTGAACCATACTTATCACAGTTGTTGGAAGTCACAACGAAACAATTCACGCAAAACTTCAGCCAAATCGGATTAGAATTGCGCCCTCTAGTGGCTCAAGAAGTCAAAATCCAAGATCTGTTTATATGGCACTTATATCAGGTTATGAACCGATTTGAACCATACTTAGCACAGTTATTGGAAGTCACAAAAACACTCTTTATGCATTATTTCAGCCAAATCGGATTATAATTGCGCCCTCTAGTGGCTCAAGAAGTCAAAATCCAAGATCGTTTTGTATGGCAGCTATATCGGATTATGAACCGATTTGAACCTTACTTAGCACAGGTATTGGAAATCATAACAAAACACTTCATGCATCATTTCAGCCAAATCGGAGTACAATTGCGCCCTATAGTGGCTCAAGAAGTCAAGATTCCAGATCGGTTTATAAGGCAGCCATATCAAGTTATGTACCGATTTGAACTTTACTTAGCACAGTTGTTGGAACTCATAACAAAATACTTGAAGTATCATTTCAGCCAAATCGGATTAGAATTGCGCCCTCTAGTGGCTCAAGAAGTCAAGATGCAACATCGGTTTACATGGCAGCTATATCGGGTTATGGACCGATTTGAACCTTACATAACACAGTTATTGGAAGTCATAACAAAACACTTCATGCATCATTTCAGCCGAATCGGATTAGTATTGCGTCCTCTAGTGGCTCAAGAAGTCAAAATCCAAGATCGTTATGGACCGATTTGAACCTTACTTAGTACAGTTATTGGAAGTCATAAAAAAACACTTCATGCATCATTTCAGCCAAATCGGATTAAAATTGCGCCCTCTAGTGGCTCAAGAAGTCAAAATCCAACATTGGTTTATATGGCAGCTATATCAGGTTATTATCCGATTTAAACCGTACTTAACATAGCTATTGAAAGTCATAACAAAGCACTTCCTGTTGAATTTCTGCCAAATCGGATGAAAATTGCGCCCTCTAGTGGCTCAAGAAGTCAAAATCCAACATCGGTTTATATGGCAGCTATATCAGGTTATGGACCGATTTGAATTATATCTAGCGCAGTTATTGGAAGTCATAACAAAACAATTCGTGCAAAATTTCACCCAAATCGGATAAGAAATGCGCCCTCTAGTGGCTCAAGAAGTCAAAATCCAACATCGGTTTATATGGCAGCTATATCAGGTTATTATCCGATTTAAACCGTACTTAACATAGCTATTGAAAGTCATAACAAAGCACTTCCTGTTGAATTTCTGCTAAATCGGATAAGAATCGCGCTCTCTAGTGGCTCAAGAAGTCAAGATCCCAGATCGGTTTGTATGGTACCAATATCAGGTTATGTACCGATTTGAATCATATTTATCACAGTTGTTGGAAATCATAGCAAAACACTTCGTGCAAGATTTCAGCCAAATCGGATAAGAATTGCGCCGTATAGGCTCAAGAAGTCAAGACCCCTAATCGGTTTATATGACAGCTATATTAGGTCCTGTACCGATTTTAAACTTACTTAGCACTTTGAAAGTCATAACAAAACGAACCCTCTACGCTACGGGGGCTTCCAGATGATTAGATATGCCGCCTATAAACCCAAAAGTTGCTTGTGCGAGCTGCTTCTACAGGGAAAAATAACCTTATTGAGGGTAGTGATGCTAATGCAAACCATCACATATGGAAAGTTCAGATGTTAATGAATGATGATCAAGCGGATTACGAAGGCCTGAATGACTGGCATGTTCTAGACCCAAACCAGAGGACAAGCAGCGACCGCCATTGTGGACCCCAAACTCGTTGGTCTTAGGAAGGTTTGCAGAAAACTCTCCAACAGGGCGAAAATTACAAGCGCACAATACGATTTTGACGTCTATAAGGCTGAGCTAAGAAAATATTGGGTTGCCCAAAAAGTAATTGCGGATTTTTTAAAAGAAAGTAAATGCATTTTAAATAAAACTTAGAATGAATTTTAATCAAATATACTTTTTTTACACTTTTTTTCTAAAGCAAGCTAAAAGTAGCAACTGATAACTGACAGAAGAAAGAATGCAATTACAGAGTCACAAGCTGTGAAAAAATTTGTCAACGCCAACTATATGAAAAATCCGCAATTACTTTTTGGGCAACCCAATACAAGGGCGAGCTGAAAAAGTCTCAGTAGAAATCCTTGATGGGACCTCCGTGTGTCAACGCCAACTATATGAAAAATCCGCAATTACTTTTTGGGCAACCCAATACAAGGGCGAGCTGAAAAAGTCTCAGAAGAAATCCTTGATGGGACCTCCGTGCACCTCCGTGGAGGATACATCTGAGATCTCTAACCTAAGGAAGTTCCTATCCTCTAAACCTAATACGGTAGGATACCTTCAGAAGTCAGCAAATGTATGGAAAATATCTGGTTTAGAAATACTGAATCTACTCGTTGACACACATTTCCCGATAAACTTTCAAACAGACAACGCTTTCGCCGGAGGTTGTTTTGGAAATTGTGTCTGATTCTAAAATCCTTTGGGCGATAAAAAATTTTGACTCCTTCAAATAGCCAGGCCCTGATAATGTATCGCCGCTAAAATTGTGAGCTGTGTTCGATAAATTGGGTCCTTGGCTTAGGAAAATGTACTCTATTTGTATGGGAATTTCGTATATATATCAGTGGAATAGAGAGACACAAATGTCATTTTCACTTCAAAAGCCAACGAAAGCAACGGATTTTCGTTCTATTTGTCTGTAATCTCATGTACACAGCAGATATTCTGTGTGCGTGCCCACTACCACTTGTCAGGAAGAAGGATCCCCTCTTTAGTTCCTCATTTTTTGAGGACTTGAATAAAATTGCCGATGTGGATATTGACAAGATGTTTAGCTTTTTAAAGCGATCTGAATTCTTCATCGGTTATGCTTCCTTTATGCCTGTGGGACGAAAATTTCTAGGTAAGGTTGATTTTAGACTTCACTTTAATCTAACCTACTTTTTTTCTTTTTGTAGTTACTTGTATTCAATATTTTTTCCAATGCTGGACTACTATAATGAGCTACCATGCCAACCATAGTCATTGAGTTCTTTTTCTTTGCTATCAAACATATAGGATTATTAAAAATTGCTAATTATTCAACAAAACGAACGATGCAAGGATTTCCATTGGTATTCCTAAAAAGCAAATTATGTATCCCAATTCTTAAACACAGCAAAATTCGCACCACTAAAGATGTTCTTAATTAAAAACACCTGCTAGATTAAGAGGATGCCTCATTTTGTGGAAGGCATCAAACGAAAGTACTGTTATACCCCAATAACAACAACCACAACAACAACATCAACAGACCACATCATTAGAGCAGCAGAACTCAAATATTTTAACTTCTTTGTTAAAAACAATGTCAGGGTGGTAAAGGGGGAGAAGAGGAGGAGGAAACGAAATTGTTGTGATTTCGTGTCAAAAGGGGGGAGGGGCAGCAAAAAGGATGATTTCAACCTTTTGTGAATTTGTGCCAGTGTCAGGCAAGTACAAACAGGCCAAACAAAAAATGGCTAGGGAAAGAAAACTTTTTCAACCGAAAAATTTGTATTCGTTGAAGAGGAAAATTTCATCGTTCACACACACACACACACACACAGAGGCACAAACGCAGGCAACCATTCAGAAAATCACTAGCACCCCATATAGACATGCTGCTTAAGCACAAACTTTTTCACATGCATATACACACACATATCTATGGGGTATGTGTGTGTGTGTGCATGTGTATAAGACATTGTTAGGCTCTATCGCCCACAAAACGCCCACAGCTGTTACAGTTACATTTACTGTCGCAATCTTACATCCTCACATACTTGCAAACGGCAACAATAACAACAACAACAATTAGGTAAATTTCTGCCAATTAAAGGTAAAAATCTCGAAATTATGCCAAATTAGTATTAGGCCCTAATGAAATTCGTTACCACCAATAAGCAACATTAGATTTTACAACTTATTTCCAACCAACAAGAAACTCATTTGAATGCCCACCCCTCCTTCTAACAAAGATAAAATATTTGAATGGCAATGTTTGGGGTTCTATGAGCGCATTGTTGATTGTAGCCATTTTTTTTTTTTTTTTTTTGAAATGGTAATGAAAATATGTTTCGTCTGTTGGGATTTGGGAGATTTGTAAATGTATATTTTCGGTTATATTTTGTGCGGAGACTGAAAGATTCAAGGCATATACAATAATGGTTAGCCTTAAAATGGGATTTTTAATGTTTTGACACCCAAAGGGAATAAATGAACTGAAATTGAAAATTGGTAATTTGGAATGATTTTTGGGGGTTTCACGAAAATTGCATTAAATAACGAGGGGAAACTTTTTCAACAAGTGTTACTCATTATGAGGAGGGACATTTTTTATCTGTTTAAACTAGGGATCGAAAAGTCGACTTTCGACTAATCGATTAATCGACTTATTGTGTAAAAAGTCGAAAAGTCGAAGTCGATTTTTACTGTTTAGAAAGTCGAATAATCGACTTTGAAGTAAAAAAAGTCGAAAAATCGAAAAAAAAAGTCCAAAAAATGTCGGAAAAAGCCGAAAAGTCGAGAAAAGTCAAATAGAAAAATCGAAATGGATTTAGTTTCAATTCGATTTTTGCCGCCGACATCTTCGACTATTTCTAGGTTGCTATACGTACAAATGTGACCTTTATAGGGAACAAATAACTCGAAATGGAGAGTATAAAAAAGTTCGGCGGGGCTAAATATTGGGAACCTACCACCATGGATTCTGCTAAACTATGAGAGCTATATCTAGTTATTTACCGAATTGGACCATACTTGGCACAGTTGTTGAGAGTCATAACAGAACACCATGTACAAAATTTCATTGAATGAAAAATTTCATTGGATGAAAATAGTGGTTTCCAGGGGCTCAAGAAGTCTAATCACAGGAGATCGGTTTATATGGGAGCTATACCATGTTCTTGACCGATTTGAATCGTACTTAACACAGTTGTTGGGAGGCATAACAGAACACCATGAACAAAATTTCAACCAAATCGGACAAAAATTACGGCTTCCAGGGGCTCAAGAAGTCAAATCGGGGGATTGGCTTATATGGGAGCTATAGCAGGTTCTTGACCGATTTCAATCGTACTTAGCACAGTTGTTGGGAGTCATAACAGAACACCATGGTACAAAACTTAAGACAAATCGGACAAAAATTACAGCTTCCAGGGGCTCCGGAAGTCAAGTCGGGAGATCGGTTTATATGGGAGCTATATCAGGCTATAGACCGATTTGGTCCGTACTTGGCTTCGTTATAGGGAGTCATAACAGAATACTTTGTGCAAAATATCAGCCAAATCGAAAAAAAAATATGGCTTCCATGGGCTCAAGAAGTCAACTCGGGGGATCGGTTTATATGGGAGCTATAGCAGGTTCTTAACCGATTTGGAACGTACTTGACACAATTATTGGAAGTTATAACGGAACACTACATGCAAAATTTCAGCCAAATCGGATGAAAATTGAGTCTTCCAGACGTTCAAGAAGTCTAATCGGGAGATCGGTTTATATGGGAGCTATATGAGGTTTTTGATCAATTTAGACCGTACCTAATACAGTTGTTGGGAGTCATAACGGAACACTATGTACAAAATTTCAGCCAATTCGGACAAAAATTGTGGCTTCCATGGGCTCAAGAAGTCAAATCGGGAGATCGGTTTATATGGGAGCTATGTCCAAATCTGAACCGTTATGACCCATAAGCAATCCTCAACGACCTACATCAATATAAAATATCTGTGCAAAATTTGAAGTGGCTAGCTCTACACGTTCGACCAAATTTTTTTGCACTCTTATTTAACCTAAACACAAAAATTTGGTATCCATTGCCCCCGTGGTGTGCCTAGACCATTAATCGAGAGATCGGTCTATATGGCAGCTAAATCTAAATGTAGTCCGATCTGAACTATACTAAGGTCAGATGTCGGTAGGCTTAAAATATACCACTGTTTCAAATTACATCGGTATATATGGCAGCTATATATAAATATAGTCCGATCTGCACCATATTTGGGTCAGATGTCGGGAGCTTTAAGCTACTCACTGTTTCAAATTTCAGAGAAATCGGTTAAAAAATATTTATGGGCATTAGACCCTTTATCGGCAGATCGGTCTATATAGCAGCTATATCCAAATATGGTCCGATTTGACCCGTTCAGGAACTTCAACAGCGTGCATCACAAAGACGTACCTGTGCCAAATTTCAGCTGAATATCTTAATTTTTGAAGGCTGTAGAGTGTTTACAACAGATGGACGGACAGACACACGGACAACGTTAAGTCGTCTTAGAATTTTAACGACGATCCGAAACATATATACTTTGTAGGGTCGGCGATTGATATTTCGATGTTTTGCATTGTGTATGCATCCAGCCTGACACCTTTTGGTGTTTTACCATCCACCATAGGATGGGTGTATACTTATTTCGTCGTTCCGTTTATAACACCTCGATGTATTCGTCTAAGACCCCATCAAGTACATATATTGTTGTTCGTCATGACATTTTAAGTCGATCTAGCCATGTGCGTCCGCCGTCTGTCGAAAGCACGCTTACTTTCGAAGGAGTAAAGCTAGGCGCTTGAAATTTTGCATAAGCACTTCTTATTAGTGTTGGTCGGTTAGGATTGTAAATGGGCCAAATCGGTACATGGTTTGATATAGCTGCCACACAAACCGATCTGAGGTCTTGACTTGAGCACAATTCTAATCCGATTTGGCTGAAATTTAGCATGAGGTTATTTCTGTTTGCGCTTTCTTTTTTCGGTCTTAAAATCTTACTGAAATTCCATTGCAGCATATTGTCCGGCTTTAGATCATTGTTTAATGCTTTCTATTCATAGAGTAGTATAGCAAAAAACATTTAAAAGTCAGCAGAAGGTGTGTTGGTGCTAGTAGCCTATGACTGATTTCCTTTATCGCGATTTCAATTTCGACATCTACATATGTGTGAAAAATTTCATAAAAATCGGTCCAGATTTAGATATAGCTCCCATATATAGCTTTCATCCGATATGGCCGTTTTAGGTTGTAGAAGTCACAATTTTTACCGATCCTTACAAAATTTGGCATGGGGTGTTTTATTTGACGTCTCCATATGTGTGCATAGTTTCATAAAAATCGGTCTAGATTTAGATATAGCTCCTATATATATGGGGTTGCCCAAAAAGTAATTGCGGATTTTTCAATAGAAAGTAAATGCATTTTTAATAAAACTTAGAATGAACTTTAATCAAATATACATTATTTACACTTTTTTTCTAAAGCAAGCTAAAAGTAACAGCTGATAACTGACAGAAGAAAGAATGCAATTACAGAGTCACAAGCTGTGAAAAAATTTGTCAACGCCGACTATATGAAAAATCCGCAATTACTTTTTGGGCAACCCAATATATATCGCCCGATTTGCACTTCAATGGTAGTAGCTCCAATTTTCAACCGATCTGCACAAAATTTGGCACGGACTGTTTTGTTACTGATCTTAACATGTCTGGAAAATTTCATCAAAATCAGTTTAGATTTAGATATAGCTCCTATATAAATCTTTCATCCGATTTGAATTATAAAGGCAGTAGAAGCCACAATTTTGGTCCCAACTTCACCAAATTTGGCGTGGAGTTGTTTTAGTGAAATCTCAATGTATGTGCAAAATTTAAAAAAAAAATTGGATCAGACTTAGATATAGCTGCCATATATATTTTGCTACAATTTTGGTCCGATCTTTACAAAATTTTGCATGGGGTGTTTAATATAACATCCTCATATGTGTGCAAAATTTCATGCAAATCCAAATCTTTTTTCCTATGGTAGCAAAATCTTAAAAGGTTCTAAATTGCTATTTCAATTGGAATCCAAATAAAAGTCTGACTAGATTTCGAGAAAAGTTTTACATACAACAAGTAAGAGCGTGCTAAGTTCGGCCGGGCCGAATCTTATATACCCTCCACCGTTGGTCGCATTTGTCGAGTTTTAAGCGCGGTATCTCTTTTTAGACAAACAAAGAATATTCAATATTGAAGAACTGTTATGCTATTGGAGCTATATCAAATCGGATGAGAATTGCGCCCTCTAGAGGTTCAAGAAGTCAAGATCTCAGATCGGTTTATATGGCAGCTATATCAGGTTCTATACCGATTTATACCATACTTAGCACAGTTATTGGAAGTCATAACAAAACACCTCATGTAAAATTTCAGCCAAATCGGAAGAGAATTGCGCGCTCTATTGGCTCAAGAAGTCAAGATCGAAGATCGGTTTATACGACGGCTATACCAGATTATGAACCGATTTGTTGAAAGTGATACCAAAACAAACTTGCAAAATTTCAGTAAAATTGGACGAGAATTGCGCCCTCTAGGGGCTCAAGAAATCAAGACCCAAGATCGGTTTATATGGCAGGTATATCAAAACATGGACCGATTTAAACTATACTTAGCACAGTTGTTGAAAGTGATACCAAAACAAAACTTGCAAAATTTCAGTTAAATCGGACCAGAATTGCGCCCTCTAGAGGCTCAAGTATTCAAAACCAAGATCGGTTTATATGGCAGCTATATCAAAACATGGACCGATTTAAATCATACTTGGCGTTGTTATTGGAAATGCTACCAAACACTACTTGCAAAATTTAAGTAAAGTCGGGTAATAATTGTGCCCTCTATAGCTCAAGTAGTGAAGACCCAATATCGGTTTATATGGCAACTATATCAAAAAATGCACCGATTTGGTCCATTTACAGTACCAACCGACCTACACTAATAAAAAGTATTTGTGCAAAATTTCAAGCGGCTAGCTTTACTCCTTCGAAAGTTAGCGTGCTTTCGACAGACAGACGACGGACGGACGGACAGACGGTCGGACGAACAGTCGGACGGACATGGCTGGATCGACTTAAAATGACATGACGACCAAGAATATATTGGGTTGCCCAAAAAGTAATTGCGGATTTTTTAAAAGAAAGTAAATGCATTTTTAATAAAACTTAGAATGAACTTTATTCAAATATACTTTTTTTACACTTTTTTTCTAAAGCAAGCTAAAAGTAACAGCTGATAACTGACAGAAGAAAGAATGCAATTACAGAGTCACAAGCTGTGAAAAAATTTGTCAACGCCGACTATATGAAAAATCCGCAATTACTTTTTGGGCAACCCAATATATACTTTATTGGGTCTCAAACGCATATTTCAAGGTGTTACAAACAGAATGACGAAATTAGTATACCCCCATCCTATGGTGGAGGGTATAAAAAGTAATGCTTACACGAGGTGGTGTAGGGTGTTATAAAGTCGGCACCACCTGACTTTTGCCTTTCCTTACTGGTTTTAATTCTCTTTTTTTAATTTTTTGAACTTTATTAACTTGACTGCTATGAAAACACTTAAACCGGACTTTTTGAACAGAACAGCTGCCTAATGTTCTAGGAACCTTCTCTCTTCCTTTCTGCCTCCGAGATGTGTTTTCGCTGAATTATAAACTTTTCGTCTTCCTTTTAAGGGGATTTTTGCATAAATTTACAAATATTTTTATATGTTCCGTTTAATCTTTTAATAAATTAAAAAAGTTTTCTTAAAACAAAAAAAGTGCTAAAGCGAAAAACAAAAACATATTTACCAAATATTTCTTTTATTTATCTTTACTTTCAGGTACCACAACACAACGCCATAGAGAAAGAGGAAGAAAGGCAACCCCGCCCCTAAATCAAAACAAGAAAAAAATAAAAATTTAAATGAAAAGATCAAAAAGTGCTACAAAACAAAATGGAATAAATTAAAACAAGAAATTGGTGTGAAAAGTGTGTGCTTTCAAGAAAAAAACAAAAAACAATTAACGTAAACAATAATAAATTAAAAAAAAAAATAATGAAATTTCTTTCAATACCATGGACATTGAGAGGCAATTATGAAAAATACCAAGTCAGGTTATGAGTGAAGAGAAAAGAAAATTCAGTATCAATGGGTGTGTAGTTAAATAAGCCCCTTTATTGATAAAAACAACAACAAGAACCAGAAGAAAAATGTAAATATTTGTTGGAAAATTTAAAAGCCACAACTGACATAACGATACATATCAATTTTAGTCTGATTTATAATACAAAAAAAAATTAAATAATAATGAATTTATTATTACATTTACCCTTAAATATAGTAAAATATTGTATAACATTAACAACAAAAACTAGAATATAATTATATATTTATTGCTTGTTTTTTTCGCGCCATGTTCCCAACTATCAATCACAGAGTGTTTGTGTGTCCTCATATATATGTGTAACAATAAAAAAAATATTGAAAAAAAAAATTAATACAAATAATCATAAAAAAGCTACAGCAAAATTCCTTTATGCGGAAACAATTAAACAAAGCAGAAAAAAACCCTAATTACTATTAATAACTATAAGCCTATGAATGTTTTCCACAAAAACGTGAGGTTTCCGTTCAACACACACAAAAAAGGCTTTTCGTTAAATTAAATGTCAATGATTGGGGGATTACAATGGGCCCATTACTCATTAACAACGCGGTTTAATAGCTAATGAGAAAGAAACCACATAATATTACCGATTGTAAACAAAATCATGACAACAACAGCAAAAAAACTCAATTAAATTTTAAAACGAACTCGCATCGTCAAACAACTTAAAGTGAAATTGCAACAGAAATATAAATTTAGTTATTTACAAAAAAAGTAAAAAAAAACAGTTTCCCGCTACTTTGGACTCTTCTTCTTTAACCCAAGCACAAAATTAATACATTTATTGCTATAAATTATTCCAAACACCTACACACCTATACACACTCTCACGCCTGCCAAGATTCTATTGTTCTGCTTGGGAAAGGCAACATCCTGCTGTAGAGTAATAAAAAAACCTTATCCTTCGACCCTAAACTTTCCTCACTATCCACATTTCGGTGTGAAGAATTGTAAAACCAAACACCCAAATAACAAGAAAATCAATTTTATCATGACTCAATATGCTAACACCTCGCCCCCGCTGTATTGACGTCATTTTTGACACCCGCAAATTAATCTAAAGTTTGACAAAAAGCGGAAAAGATAAGAAAAACAACAAGAAAAACACCTTCAACCAAAGGAATCGAAATCCAAAAAAGGTCTCAAAACTCATTCAAAGGCGAAACATTAATTGGCCAAAACGTTTTCGTTTCCATTCCCTCTATCAAAACCCAGGACAAGAAGTATGACAACCTAAAGTCTTTTGCACTTCTTCTTCTTCTACCAAGGCATAAAAGCCTTGTCAGACAGACAAACGGTGAAACACCAACACCAACCGCTCCAGCACCAGCAGCAGCAGCGGCAGTATCATTCACTGACCCTCGAATACAGTGTGAAATAAGGTAAGTGCCAACTATGATTTGAGTTTTTTTGTTTTCGAAGGGTTCAAATTTATGACTACTGCTAAATTTGTTTTCGTAACGAACGATTTCACATTGTAAATTGTCATAAGCGATAAGAAATTGTGAAAAACTGTAAAAGTGATGAGAGGGCAGTTTTATGCAGTCACAACAAAAAATAAAAACGCCAAAATGTAACATTTGAAGAGATTTCAAAAACGTAAATGACAACACCATGAACATCATGGTTTTTATAAAATTCATAAACGGCTTGGATTGGTGTGTCTGTATGGCAGTTTTCTGTCGCAGAAGCAAATATAAATTGTTGATTTTAACAGTTAGCAGTGGACCGGTCAATTTATAATGTAGTTGATATAGGAAGGGGTCAATTGTCCCCTCCTAGATAACTTTGAACTAGTAATTTAACCGGCATTAAAACCCGCGCTGTTTACTGTTATAAAAATGGTTTTTTTAAGAAGACAGTTTTATGCAGTCACAACAAAAAACAAAAACGCCAAAATGTAACATTTGAAGAAATTTCAAAAACGTAAATGGCAACACCATGAACATTATGATTTTTATAAAATTCATAGACGGCTTGGATCTATAGCTGTGCCTGTATGTTAGATTCCGGCCGCAGAATCAGATATACATTGCTGATCAGTTAGTAGTTGATCAGTGAATTAATAATGTAGTTGATATAGGAAAAGGTCATTTGTCCCCTCCTAGATAACTTTGAACTAGTAATTTAACCGGCATTAAAACCCGCGCTGTTTACTTTTATAAAAATGTTTACCGTTGTATGCAGTCACAACAAAAAATAAAAACGCCAAATGTAACATTTGATGAGGTTTAAAAACGTAAATGACAACACCATGAACATCATAATTTTTATAAAAATCATAGACGGCTTAGATCTATCGCTGTGCCTGTATGCCAGTTTTATGCTGATCAGTTAGTAGTTGATCGGTGAATTAATAATGTAGTTGATATAGGAAGTGTTTATTTGTCCCCTCCTAGATAACTTTGAACTAGTAATTTAACCGGCATGAAGACCCGGTCTGTTTAGCGTTATAAAAATGTTTTTTTTTTTGAATAATATAATATAAGTCATACAAAAACACCTTTAATTTAGGTTAGGTTGAAACGAGGTTAGGTATATTAATCTGCCCCATGCCACTATGGACACACACCTAAGGCAGTATTTGGCTTGTTAAGCGCTCTAAATACCAGAAAAGTAACCTGCAAAAAGAACATCTAAGTAAGGAATTCGATGCTACTTACAAAATACTTCATTGTTTTCCATGCAAGTTGGTTTATATCTGGTATTGTGTGTCCACCTAAGTACCGGTGTCTTTTAGTTGCGAAAGCCGGACAATGACATAGGAAATGCTCATCAT
Organism: Stomoxys calcitrans; assembly: GCF_963082655.1. Lineage (NCBI taxonomy): Eukaryota > Metazoa > Arthropoda > Insecta > Diptera > Muscidae > Stomoxys > Stomoxys calcitrans. The sequence goes on from NC_081553.1 coordinate 93,716,917, forward strand.
CTTTCCCACATGCCCTACACATGCTATCACTTGCCGCATCGATTTTGCTTAGGTGGTGAGCTCACAGTTGTATGTGTCCCTTCATTATACCAATAGCTGTACTGACCTCCTTCTTACTTCCTTTCGGTAATAACCTCGTCCTTTCACAATCTGGATCACCCCATAGGATTTTTACCGTCCTTCCGACTGTTTCGCTGTTCCATTCGTCGCCCACGCCCTTAACACGGACGGCGTCGACCCGAAAAGCTTCGGGCTATCCAAGTTTATTGACGGCAGTCCTCTGGCCTTCACCGCCAAATCGTTTGTTGCCCTTTCATTTTCCCTTAATCCGTTATGGCCCGGCACCCAAATGATGAGGATTATGCCATCCTCAGAGAAGTCGTTGATCTTCTTACATTCCAAGATTGTTCGTTATCTTACCTTCCTGATTGTTATTGCCCTTACGGCCATTTTACTGTCCGTAAAGATGTTCTTACTCGACGTCCTCGAGTTAGTAATACACCACCTCACGCATTCCATGATCACCCGGATCTCCGTCTGCAGGACCGTATTATGGTCAGGCAGTCTAAAACATATCTCAGTACCTGGGTTCTCAATGTATACCCCCAGGCCCATTCTGTCCTCCATCCGTGTAACATGATCTTCAAGATGGCAATACTAGGGTTCCATCAATCCAAGATTGTGTCGCTGGCAGCAGTACTTGCACTCGACTTCAAGGTTAATCTCAGGTATACCATGGAAAACCTCTTCCATTCCTTCCAGGTTTCCTATCGTTGCCTCGAGTATACCGCGATGGTATAAGCTGCTTCCATCCTCAATCCATTCTCCCATCGTCTTAAGTCTCATAACCGCAGTGGCTGCCTCACAATTAATCTGCATGTCAATGGGTCGGATATCTAGAATAGTCCTCATCGCTCCGCCTATGCCAAGACAACATGTTCTCTGAACCTGTTATATGGTCCTTATGTTGCACTTTTTCTTCATAGCAGTCCACCAAACTACTGAGGCGTAAGTAAGTATTGGTCTAATCACGCTCCTGTAGAGCCTCGGATCAGGCCCCATTTCGAGCCTACGGCCCGTCTACATAGTGCCCAACATCTGTGAGCCTTCTCGGTACGATCCTGAATGTGACACTTCTAATTCTGTTTTCTGTCCAACATCACACCTAAGTATTTGACCGTGTCAGATATCGAAATCGTTCTATTGAGGAAATGTGGTGCGTTAAATTGGCCCACCTTCGTTTTCCTCGTGAAATGGTATATTTCAGTCTTCTCTGGGTTGACATTAAGACCTCTGGATCAAGCCGAGTCATATGCCATATGCAAGACCCCTTCATAGCTCGTTCGGATCCTTACCCCTTAAAGTATTATAACATCGTCAGCGTAGCAGACGGGTTCAAATCCTTCCTCAGTTAACATTCGTAATAGGTCATTTACCCCCACCCATAAGACTGGCGATAAATTGCCCCCCTTTTGGCGTGCTTGTGTCACTTTCTCTCTTATTTTTATGCCATGGGACACACAATTTATCCACCTGTTCCTTAACATATGGTTTATCCAGTCTCAAAGGACCGGGTCCACCCGGTACTGGTCTAAGGATTGGATCAGTGTGTTGCTCCGCACATTGTTAAAAGCCCCCTCGATGTCAATGCATACCGCCATTGTGTACGTTTTAGCATCGAAGGATTCTTCTTTCTATGCACAACCTCGTGCAGGGCAGTCACCAAGGATCTTCCCTTGACATAGGCATGCTGTTTGTATTTGAGCAGTTCGCTGGATGTCATATTTTTTATCATGATGTCCACAATACGTTCCGTGGCTTTGAGAAGAAAGGACGTAGGGCTTATGGCTCTGTAGGCCTTTGGTGTCGCATAACCTGCCTTGCCGGGCTTGGGTATAAACACCACCCTTGCCTCCTGCCAGGCGTTCGGAGTATTTTTCGAGGTGTAAATAACATTATGACATGGTTCGTTTAAAATCACCTTGCATTTTGTTCCCATATACAAAATAGGGCAACAGATTTATCTAATTTTCGATATGCTATCATAATAAAATGGAATATGAATACAAATTCCCAAGTTATTTCTCGATGGTAGATATTTTCATACCTAATTTTATTATTGTCACATTCTTCCTTCTGCTATTTATAATATCTTTTTATATGGATAATCATGTTAGATCTCATAATTTCCTGCAACAAACTGTCCAGGGATTATCCACTAAGCGTCTTGCAAAAGTCAACATATCTGAATATCTACTATAACTGTTAATCTATCTGAAATACAGAAGCAATTATTAGCTTATTGCTTTCTTAATACATGGGAGAATCGATATATATGACACCGGGGATGCCTATGTCACTTAAAGCGGAATATTTTCCTTGTATACACATTATATGCTCGTTCATATACGCAGATTACTTTTATGAATTATTGAATGACATGACTTCATTTATTTTTAATGCACATTATATCACATACGCTCTCCCAAAGAGGCATGGTTATCCGAGAAATAACAATTAATGGAAAATTGTATCGATATATTGCATTGTGGGCCAATACAACATAACGAATTATGAACATTGAGATCATTCGAAAATAAATGTATGAAGATACGTACAGCGGTCAAAAAAAGTATTCATCATTCAATGTTTTTTTTTTAATAAGTCTACAAAAGACAATTGGAATAAAAACATATTAAACTAATGATGCAGTAGTGCTTGTGTGATATATATGTACACAATTTCATTGTTTTTAAAGAAAAAAATAGTATTTATTGGAACAAAAAGGGCCATTTTACAGCTGAACACAAAAAATTAAACAAAAAAAGTATTCATCATTGCAAAAAAACAAAAAAATAAATAACATAATTTAAAAAAATTAATACTTTGTTATTCGACCACCGCGTCTTATAACTTCTTTTAAACGGTTTGACATCGATTGGACTAATTTAGCGGTTATATTTTGGTCTATATTAGTCCATTCCTCCATTATCACCTGTTGCATTTGACTCTTGCTCGAAAAATTGCGCGTTCTCAATTTGCGTTCGAGATGTTCCCAAAGATGTTCAATTGGGTTCAAGTCGGGACTTTGAGGAGGAGTTTTAATGACTTTGGGGCAGTTATACAGCATCCACATCTTGGTATTTAAAGCAGAATGTTTGGGGTCATTATCTTGATAATATTGAAAGTTATTACCAAGCCCAAGTTTTACAGCACTATCTTTTAAATTCCTCTTTAAAATGTCAATGTAATACTTATGATCCATTACTCCATTAATAATTTCAAGATTTCCCGCTCCTGAAGCCGCCATACACCCCCAAACCATTAAACCACCTCCACCATGTTTTACAGTAGCAACTGTGTTTCGTTCTTCAAGCTCTGTATTTGGTTTTCTGTACACTATGACCTTTCCATCGCACCCAAAAAGATTAAACTTGCTCTCGTCTGCAAAAATGACTGTTTTCCAAAATGATTCGGGCTGTTTTACATAAATTTTTGCGAAGTTTAGCCTTTTCACTCGGTTTATTTTATTTATAAAGGGCTTCTTACGTGCAGTTCTTCCTCTGTAACTATGCCTTTTGAGTGTATTTCGAATTGTTTGTGTAGTAACTTCCTTCCCTAAATATTCCATAGTGTTTTTACGAAGAATGATCGCATTTGTCTTCGGAGTTTTCTGAACTTGCCGCACTAGCCAACGCACATCTCCAACTGAAAGTGCTTTTGGTCGACCAGATCTTGGTTTATTGTCAACAGTTTTCGTTTCTGTCCACTTTCTGATGATGGATTGTATAGTAGATCGTGGTCTATTTAATATTTCACTGATAGTTTTTTGAGTTAAACCATTCCTGTGGTGTTTTATTATCAAAACTTTTACCTCATCAGAAACCTCGTTTTGCTTACGACCCATTTTGACAAAAACTATATTTTCAATGAAATTAAATATTTGCTGTCAAGGGCAAAGCCTCCTTTACTAAATAAAACAGAAAAGGGGGATTCCCAAATAATATTTGAATTTGACTTTGATGATAGCACATCAATGATGAATACTTTTTTTTGTTCTGTTTTTGGTGTTATTATATAAAATTGCATTTTTTGCGCTAATTAAATTTATTTTTTGAATTTATTTTAAAACATATTACGAAAAATAAACTATTGCATAAAACTGCATTATTTGTTTACTTTAAATTTTCTTCAATTACCCAAAATAAGTGAATTTATTATCAATTTTGCTAATGATGAATACTTTTTTTGACCGCTGTATATACATTATGTTGGTTAAATGACACATGAGAGAGCCTTAATATATTGAATTTCTGGGGAAGATAATTCAATAATTAAGAAGAAGAGTGAAATCAAAGATGTGGTGGTCTCAGGCAGGAAAATGTTAAATTTTCTTAAAAAAAGCAATAGGTTACATTAATTTAAGTGTTCATGAACACATTTCTGATGAGAACAATGTGGAGCTTTTTGGGCACCTGACCTTAATATAAATTACTGATGCTGGCGTCATTTTTAAAGATTCAGCCATCTAAAACTACACCACAAAGAGGTGTCGCGCAGCGGGAAGCCACTCGGACTCAGCTATACAATGTAGATCCCCTATCGTTGGACTAAAAACTTAAAAAAGACATTATTTATTGTTTCGAGAAAAATATCTCTTGTTTATCCATTCACATATTTTAGATATTTACCCTTACGATCTCATTTAACAATTTTTGTTTGTTTCTCTTTCGAGACGAGCTCAATGATCGGAGATGCAAATGGAAAAGAAAAGCCGAAGATTGCAACGCACACCAACCACTATGGGACGCGTCTTTGGTTAGAAGACTTTTCAACCATATTAAGTTTGATGGCTTCAAGGGCCGTGCGTTGGTATGTTGTATTTGAATCGTATAAATAGCGAAACGCATCTATCTTAACTACGCTCGATAACCCTGTCTATTAGCTGTACTTTTTCCCAATGCATGTATTTTTGTGTAATGACAGACATTCTTTCTGTGGCAAATTACACTTCTTCCGTACCACACATGATTTTGTTCATCTGTTGGAAGTTGTATTAATGGCTTCGAACGCTAAGACAACGGCAATGGCTCTCGCTATTGCTCCGTGTGCCCAGGTTCGAATCCTGGACGGGCTCTGCCGAATTTTTCATTTTTCAAGTTTTTTGCCTGGTAGGGCGAGATCATTAAATTTTAAAATTTTTGCTTGTTTCTCTTTCGAGACAAGCTCAATGATCGGAAACGCAAGTGGAAAAGAAAAGCGAAAGATTGCAACGCACACCAACCACTATGAGACGCGTTTCGTCTTTGGTTAGAAGACTTTTCAACCATATTAGGTGTGATGGCTTCAAGGGCTGTGTGTTGATATGTTGTATTTGAATCGTATAAATAGCGAAAACGCATCTATGATACAATTACCACATTAACTACGCTCGACAACCCTGTCTATTAGCTGTACTTTTTCCCAATACATGTATTTTTGTGTAATGACAGACATTCTTTCTGTGGCAAATTACACTTCTTCCGTAATACACATGATTTTGTGCATCTGTTGGAAGTTGTATTGATGGCTTCGAACGCTAAGACAACGGCAATGGCTCTCGCTGTAACTCCGTGTGCCCCGGTTCGAACCTTGGCCGGGCTCTGCCGAATTTTTCATTTTTAAGTTTTTTGCGTGTTAGGGCGAGATCATTAAATTTTACAATTTTTGCTTATTTCTCTTTCGAGACGAGCTCAGTGATCGGAGATGCAAATGGAAAAGGAAAGCCAAAGATAGCAACGCACACCAACCACTATGGGAAGCGTTTCGTCTTTGGTTAGAAGACTTTTCAACCATATTAGGTGTGATGGCTTCAAGGGCCGTGTGTTGATATGTTGTATTTAAATCGTATAAATAGCAAAAACGCATCTATGATACAATTACCACATTAACTACGCTCGACAACCCTGTCTATTAGCTGTACGTTTTCCCAATGCGTGTATTTTTGTGTAATGACAGACATTCTTTCTGTGACAAATTGCACTTCTTCCGTAATACACATGATTTTGTGCATCTGTTGGAAGTTGTATTTAAGGCTTTGAACTTTAGACAATGGCAATGGCTCGCTATTACTCCGTGTGCCCAGGTTCGAATCCCGGTCGATTTTTTTTTATTTTTTCAATTTTTTTTTTCATTTAACTTTTGTACTGGCAACCATCATCTTGCTTTACGCCAAAGCTGAATACATACCCAGAAATTCATGTCCAATTTGCATGCAACATAAAAATTATGGCAAACGTAGTTGATCAATAACTCCTTGGCCATTTACCTTTTCGCACAGAATCAATTATCATTTCAGAATTTCCTTTGCTGTCCGTTTCTCTGCCGGTGACTGCCATTCTAACAAACATTTTCAACAGTTTTTGAGATTTTCTGTTCATTCGTTTAAAAGCGTTTTTCCACTTTCCACTTACGATAACAATCACATGTCAAAAGTGCTTCTTTCCACACTCACTCACTCACTCACGCCCTTATTTCTTCCGGCAAATTTCTCAAATAAACAAGTCTAAATGCATTACCTGTTCCTTGTTCTGTGTGACAGTGATATGCAGGTATGGCATATTGTTTCAGGGTATGACGGTGAGTATTGGTTGATACAACATTTCAGTATCAAGTTCCATTATTACATATGTACGAGTGAGTGCATATCGCTGTGCTGTTGCGCTCTGATATTACTGCAAATGGGAATATTCAAGTTCCATAAAATTTCAGATGCATGACATTTGCATACCCTTCCTTTTAAGAATGAAAATACATATGTGCCCGTATTGTATACACATTTATATGTGTATTAGTTTACAGTATCGTATTGAAATATTATAAAAGATGGAAGCATTTAGTTATATTAAATTTAGAGATCCAAAAACGATAACAAAGAGTTATACCCTTCTAATGCAATAAGATGGAATGTTTTGCGTCTTAGTAATGAAAATATGGGTAGAGTTTATATAAAAACTATTTAGAATACTCTAATCTAATAATATTTGACTTCAATTTTTTGTCTATACTAATTTAAACAAGTAAAAGCTTGCTAGGCTCGGACTGGCCAAATCTTGGGAACCCACCACTATGGATTCTGCTAAAAATTTATACAAACTTAATTTAGTTGAAGGGCATAATTTTATTCTACATACCAAACTTCTAGCAAACCAGGAAAATTAAAGCTTCTAGGAACCGAACAAGAATAATCCAGAAACCGGTTTATATGGGAGCTATAACAGGTTAAAACCCGATTTGAACCGTAATTGGCACAGTAGTGGAAAGTCATAAGGGATCACTATCTGAAATCAAATCGGGAGATCGGTTTATATGGGAGCTACATCAGGTTATGGAACGATTTAAACCGTAGTTGGCGCAGTTGTTAGAAGTCATAAGAGAACACGATGTGGAAAATTTAAGCCAAATCGGATGAAAATTGAGGCTTCTAGGGGCTCAAGAATTCAAATCTGGATATCGGTTTATATGGGAGCTGTATTAGGTTATAAACCGATTTGGACCTTACTTGACACAGTTGTTGGGGGTAATAAGAGAACACTATGTGCACAATTAAGGCCAAATCGTTTGAAAATTGTGGCTTCCAGGCGCTCAAGAAGTCAAAACTGGAGATCGGTTTATATGGGAGCTATACCAGGTTATAAACCGATTTGAACCGTACTTTACACAGTTGTTGAAGGTCATAATAGAACACAATGTGCAAAATTGCAAACGAATCGAATGAAAATTGCGGCTTCCAGGGGCTCAAGAAATCTGGAAATCGGTTTATATGGGAGCTATACCAGGTTATATACCGATTCAGAACGTACTTGACACAGATGTTGGGAATCATAACAGAACACTAAGAGCAAGATTTCAGCCAAATCAGACAACAATTGCGGCTACCAGGGCTCAAGAATTCAAATCGGGCGATCGGTTTATATGAGAACTATATCCAAATCTGAACCGATATGGCCCATTTGTAATCCCCTTCGTCCTGCATCAATATTAAATATCTGTGCAAAGTTTTAAGCGGCTAACTTTACGCGTTCTACCGCTATCGCGATTTTGACAGACGGACGGACGGGTATGGCTAGTTCAACTCAGAATGTCGAGAAGATCAAAAATGTATATACTTTGTGGGGTCCTAGATCAATATTTCGAGGCGTTGCAAACTGAATGGCTAGCTTAGTATACTCCCATCCTATGGTAGGTATATAAACAACTTAAAGCGTGCTATTTTCGGCCGGGCCGAATCTTATGTACCCTTCACCATGGATCGCATTTTTCAAGTTGTTTTCTTGGTATCTCTTTTTAGGCAAACATAGAACGAAAGAAAATAATTACTATACTATTGTTGATACATCAAGTTATGGTCCGATTGGGACTATAATTGAATTAAATATTGGAGACCACAGTAGAAGTCATTGTGTATTTCAGCCAAATCGATTAAGAATTGACCCCTTAAGGGGTTCAAGAAGTAAAACAGGAAGATCGGTTTATATGGGGGCTGTATCAGGCTATAGACCGAGTCATACCATATTTGAAACTCATGTTGAATGTCATAAGAGAAGCCGTTGTACAAAATTTCAGCCAAATTGGTTAATAACTGCGCACCTCTAGACGCTCAAGAAATCAAGATCCCAGATCGGTTTATAAGGCAGCTATATCAAGTTATGAACCGATGTATACCATACTTCAAAAAGTTGTTGGAAATCATAACAAAGCACCTGCTAAATTTCAGCCGAATCGGATAAGCATTACGCCCTCTAGACGCTCAAGAAGTCAAGATCCCAGATCGGTTTATATGGCACCTATATCACGTTATGTACCGATTTGCGCCATACATAGCACAGTTTTTTTAAGTTATTCCAAAACACCTTATGCAAAATTTCATCCAAATCGGATGAGAATTGCGCGCTCTATTGGTTAAAGAAGTCAGGATCCGAGATCGGTTTATATGACATCCATATCAGATTATGAACCGCAGGCTTGGGATCTGTGGATCTAAAAAGATGGGTCAGCAGAGGAACTCTTAAGGAGGTGTATTGTCTCCTCTACTTTGGAATATAGCCATTAAAAATATATTATTGTCTCTGAAGAAAAAGACGTAAAAGTGGTCGCGTATGCTGATGATGTGACAATTGCGGTTGGGGAAAGTTTCCCAGCACTCTAGGAGTTGTAATTTAGGAAGCTCTACATGCAACAGCAAAATCGGCTGCCGAAAGTGGTCTAGGTATAAATCCGTGCAAGACAGAAGTAGTTCTTTTTAGCAGGAGATACAAGTTACCGACAGTGGAACCTGTCTCCTTGGATGGAGAGAATGTTCCATTAACAGAAAGCTCAAAATACCTGGGTGTTTTGATGGACAGGAAATTGAACTTTAACTCTTGCCCTATACACCTGCAAGAGAGCCAATGTCAAAAGTGGGGGGTTTAGACCGCGTGTCATGCATTGGGTATATACTGCAGTGGTCAGATCTATAATGCTATATGGTGTTGTGGTCTGGTGGACGGCACTTCAAAAGTCCAACTACTGCTCAATACTTAACCGGATCCAAAGGGTGGCTTGTTTGTGCATTACAGCTGCACTGATGTCGACACCGTCTGATGCACTGAATTTAATGCTACATCTTATGCCTCTGGACATTGTGGCTGGACAAATTGCAGCTACCACCGCCGTGAGGTTAAGGAAGCTTTGTCATTGGTCATGTGGCGGCTACGGACACTGTGTTATCATTGATACAATGTCCGATGTTCCAGGCAGTGTGGATTACACCCTACCTGAGCTGGTTTTTTGAGTGGTACAGTATTTTTCATAAAAAAGCGGCTCAGGTAGGGTGTAATCCACACTTCCTGATAGAACCGATTGGAACTACGATGTCCCTGGTAACCGAAGTTGCATAGACTTCTATACGGATGGTTCCAAACTAAACGACCAGGTGGGCCTTGGGTTGTACTCTGAAGATCTGGAACTGGTCATATCGAAAAGGTTACCCGAGCAATGCAGTGTGTATCAAGGGAAGATCTTTGCAATTAAGGAAGTGGTGGAATGGTTGAGATTTAATGTCATTACGACGATTGACATAAATATCTTCTCAGACAGCTAGGCAGCCATTAAATCCCTGGAGAACGTATAATGAACACAAAAACCGCCCTCGACTATCACAGATCTCTCAACGTGATGGCTGAACAGTTAAAAATTCACCTGTTCTGGGTGCAAGGCCACAGATATATTCCAGGGAAATGTAAAGTGGTCGAGCTTACGAGACTAGGATCTAATTGACACATTCCAGGGGTACTGGAATCTGTGCGTATGCCTCTGCGACATGAAAGCTAAGATTTCAGGAACCGGCCCGAAGGACAACGAATGAGAGATGGTCACGAAGAGGGGGCTGTGAGCATTCCAAAACTATGTGGCCTAATCTAGACATAAAGAGGGCTACTGCTTTGCTGTCATTGGCTAGAACAGACGTCTCAGTCATTGTATCCGACATGACAGGTCTCTGTCTAATTGGCAAACATGCTGACAGACTGAAAGTTGCCAGCTACGACTTTTTCAGAAGCTCTGAGGACATCGAAGAAGAAGAGACTATAGAACACCTTCTTTGTGTGTGTCCCGCAATAGCAGTCAAAAGGAGTTCCACTTTAGGTTTTTATTTCTTTGAGAACCTGTCTAACTTAGCGGATGTGAAAATTCGCAAGTTGTTGGGCTTTTTAAAGCGATCTGGATGGTTCAACGGTAGGAACTAGAAGTCATCTTCCTTCTTCTGTGTTCATCTGTGGTATCACAATGGACGAAAATGTCTAAGTGAGTCTGATGGCAGACTGCCACTTAAACCCAACCTAACCTATTCTCTAACGACTTCCAACAACTATCAGTCCAAATCGGTCAATAACCTGATACAGCTTTCATAAAAATCAATTTGAATGAAATTTTGCCCGTAGTGTTTTGTTATGACATCCAATATCCATGGTTAGATAAGGTTGAAAAGGCCTTTGTTAACTCATTTATCAACCGATCTTCTCCAAAAATCAAATTTAAGCAAATTTTAAATGCGACGACTTGGCCTGCATATTCAGTGTGGTGTAGGGCATCAATAGGTTGGATTCGTCCGACTTTAACCCGTCGTTACTTGTTGTAATTATTGCCTCATGTTAAAATACATACGTTCTATAATTTTCTTCTCTTCTACCGTTGAAGATTCCAGTTCTCTAGTCCATATCCATTCACCTGCATAGTTTGATGTATTCCATGAGGTACTTTACCTCATTCGGTGCATAATCACTACGCTTTTTCAAAACAATTTCCTCTATACTAAAGACGACGGTAAATGGCACCATATAACAACATTTCTTTTAACTTCGTAGACAATATTTGTATGAACATGTATACAAGAATAGATAGAAAAAAGTTTTGGTTGTTTCCCTGACACTCTCGGTGTTTTGCACCTAATGCATTTCGCAGATATGCCTCCCTAGATAAGGTGGAGAAGGCACGTGACACTGTCAAAAATAACAACGGGAAGGATATGAAGAACGCAAGCATGTGAGTGATAAGGGGAATCCGTTTTTAATGGTATTACAAAATATTCGCATTTTTTTTATTGGAGTAACTATTGAATCAATTCAAGTGTATCGAGGGCTTTATTGTGGTTTCGTTGGCTTTGACGGCATTGGTCGTTCTTTAGATTGGGGAAAGTAATCTGGACTGCAGAGAGTGTTTGAGAGAAAGATTCTTCGTCAAATGTATGGATCAGTTTGAATTGATGGAGTGTATCGGCATCGTATGAACTGTATGAGCTGTATGTCGACGTTAGCATAGTAAAACGTATCAAACTACAATGACAGTGGGAGAAAATCGAAAAAGAACTGCTAAAAAATATGCCGTGTGAAAATGTGTAAAAATATCTCATTGAAATTTGGAGGTAGAGATCGTGTATTAAATTTCAAGGCCCTAGGTTGCCCGGGTGCGTTTTGGCAGGCCCCTAAAATTGGTCACCTCAGTATTTCGAACATTTGTTGGGGACTTACCTCGCCGATATTGCCAATTCGGTGATAGCAAATCACTGCATAATACCCATGATGAGACCTAGTAAGTCCTTTCTGTTGGCAATTTTAAATGGTGCGTCTCTATTGTAGAGCCATTAACCATTCTCCATAATAAATTCGAGGTCACTATTCCGTTTCAGTTTCCTGTCTGTACTCCTCCAAAGGTCGTGTTAAGCGTTAACGTCGCATCCCAATAGTAAATCCCTATTATTACCCTTACAGTATCAAATGAGGTCATAACCACCCAACGAGGAGGAGCCTGCTCATCATCATGAGGGAACTAATCGGATAAAATAATCAGTTTCCTACCACCAAACGAGAGGAAAACCACGGTTTGGTCCCTATTGCAAAATTAGTTTAGAATAAACCATGAAAGGTTCTGTTTATACCCTCCATCGTTTGCAACTCATCCAAATATAAGTGAAAGAGCCTATAAAATACGTATATTCTTCATCGCTATGGCATTTTAAGTCGATCCTACCATGCCCGTTTGTCTGTCTATGGAAAGCACGCTAACATTCGATGCAGGAAAGCTAGACGGTTGATATTTGCACAAATACTTCGTATTAGTGATGGTTGGTTGGAATTGTAAATGGGTCATATCGGTCCATGTTTTAATATAGCTCCTATATAAACCGATCTCCCAAATATACTTCTTGAGCCTATAGGGAGTTCAATTCTAATCCGATTTGGGTGAAATTTTGTACTATCATGTTTTCTAGAACATCCAACAGATGTGCCATATATGATTGTAATCGGTTTAAAGCCTTACATAGTCCCCATATAAATCGATCTCCCGATTATACATCTTGAGCTTTTAGAGGGCGCAACTCTTATCCGATTTGGTTGAAATTTTGCACAATGACTTCTATAATGATCTTCAACATACATCCAAGAGTAGCTGGAATCGGTTTAAAACCTGATATGGGTCCCATATAAATCGATCTCCCGATTGCGCCCCTAAAGGGTGCAGTTCTTGCCTGTTTTAGCTGAGATTTTGCACAATAACTTCTACCAGGGTCTGCAAGATCCAAAACTAAGCCCGAATTGGTCCTTAACATGATATAGCTCCAACAACATTGCAAATTCTTGTCGAATCCATTATCCTTTGTTTGCTTGTAAAGGACACCGAGAAAAGAACTTGACCAATGCGATCCATGATGATGGTATGTAAGATTTGGTATTAGAGATATTACTTTTTAGCCATAATACAGGGTATTGCGTTAGAGCTTATGCGGTTGTTGATTAACTCCAGTCCATTTAGAGTGTCTACATTTACTGCCATTACTCCTTTAGAGAGAAGAGCCATCCGCAATTCTTTCAATCCGATGAGTTGAAATTTCTACTATTCTGTCCCTTTATTATTTCCTGCAACCGGTCTCTGGGTAGAATCAAACTAGTAATAAAAATCTTTATTGTCGCTTGGCTTGGGAGAACCTTTTCCAGGTTAAACATAAGCTTAACACCATCCAGAATGCCCATGATGGGCACGCAGATTCTGGGTTAAGTAGCAGTCTGCCATTAGATTTACTTAGACGTTTTCGTCCATTGCTATACCACACGAACAAAAGAAGATACCTTCAAGTTCCTTCCATTGAACCATCCAGATCGCTTGAAAAAGCCCTCAACAAACTCACATCCGCTATAATAGGCAAGTTCTGACTGTCAGTGCAGAACACGCACATACACAGTATATGTTCTATAGCCTCTTCTTCTTGGATATCCTCACAGCTTCTGCAATAATCTTTTTTCGTTTGTTCCTCTTTCTCACTTTACTTTAATTGGCTGTGACAAAATATTTGTTCCACTAGCCGAACGTAGAATAGCGTTCCAAGCGCCTCGATCTTCTGCGCTCATTCTAAAATCTCTGACACCAAGTTTCGAGGAGTATCCCACAACTTGATCTTTCCATAAGGCTTTTGGTCTACCCGGTTTGCGTGTACCACCGTGTTTGCCTTCAAAAGACTTCTTTGCTGGAGCTTCTTCGTCCATTCTGACAGCATTAGCTAGCCAACGCAGCCATTGTATTTTGATGCGTGTAACTATGCTATCGTCGTCATACAGCTCATACAGCTCGTGGTTCATACGTTGCCTATATTCTCCGTTAACGCAAACTGGTCCATATATTTTACGAAGAATCTTTCTCTCAAATACTCCAAGCACTGTCTCATCTGCTCTCACAAGTACCCATGCTTCACAGAACCATATAACAGCACGGGTAGTATCAGTGTCTTGTTTAGTGTAATCTTCGTCTGTCGAGAGGTGGCCTTGTTTCTAAACTGCTTACTTAGTCCAAAGTAGCATCTGTTTGCCAGTATTATTCTTCGCTTTATCTCAAAACTGGTGTCATTCGTTTCGGTTACGGCGGTGCCGAGATAGATAAAGTTACAGACTATCTCAAAGTTGTGATTCCCAACTTTCTCCATGTTCTTTATCTGCTCGGTTGTACAAGGCTTTTTGGGAGTGGAGACCATCCATTTCGTCTTATCTCCATTTACTGCCAGACCCATTTTCACTGACTCTCTTTCGATTCTTTCAAAGGCTGCAGTTACTATGATATCGTTGACCGATCTATGATATCGATATCGTCGGCATAGGCGAGTAGCATGTGCTCTCTTATGATTAGTGTGCCATATCTATTCACTTCTGCATCTCGTATAATCTTCTCCAGCAGGATATTAAAGAGATCACACGATAGGCTGTCTCCTTGTCTGAAACCTCGTTTGGTATTAAATGGTTCGGAGAGATTCTTTCCTATTCTTACTGAGGAACGCGTATCAGCAAGTGTCATCCTGCAAAGTCGTATTAGTTTTGCAGGGATACCAAACTCATACATGGCTTGAAATACCTTTAAACGTAAAGGAGTATCGTAGGCGGCTTTGTAGTCAACAAAGGGATGGTAGGTTATTGATTTGTCCTTCTCGGGTCTTTTCCAGGATTTGGCGCAGTGTGAATATCTGGTCTAGGGTGGATTTACCAGGTCTAAAGCCGCATTGATGGGGCATAATTATCTCACTGACTTTAGGTTTTAATTTTTCACACAGTACGCTCGAGAGTATCTTGTATGCGATGGGGAGGAGACTTATTCCTCTGTAGTTGGAACATTCCGTCTTGTCTCCTTTCTTGTGTACTCGACATAGTATGCTGAGGTTCCAATCATCGGGTATGCGTTCTTCTATCCAGATTGCTTAGATAAGCTGATGCATACGCCTTATCAGCGTGTCGCCTCTGGTCTTAAATAGTTCAACGGGTAACCCGTCGGCTCCTGCTGCGTACCTTGTTGTTCTTTAGTCGGGTCACTGCTACTTGGACCTCATTCTGACTAGGAGGTAAACATTCTATACATCATCAGGGATTGGTTCTGCGGTATCCTCTTCGCCGCCAACATGTTCTTTCCATATCCTCAGCTTGTTATCTGTGTCAGCTACCAAATTTCCTTCTTTGTCTCTGCAGGAAGATGTGCCTGAGCCAAAGCCATCGGTTTGATGTTTTATTTCTTTGGTAGAATTTCTGGACTCTTTCGAGACAAGCTTAATGATCGAAGAATTATTTGTGATGGGAAAAGAAAGCCAGAGATCACAACACACCAACTAATTTTCGTATTGGACGCGTTTCGCCTTTGGATAGAAGACTTTTCAACCATATTAGGTGTAGAGGCTCCACAGGCCATACATTGGTAGGTCGTACTTATATCGAATATACCGTGAAAACGTGTCTACGATGTAAACACCACACTAATCAAGTTTGACACCTATCATACTAACGATACTTTTCCACCGCATGTGATTATACCCACCACCGAAGGATGGGGGTATATTCATTTTGTCATTACGTTTGCAACACATCGAAATATCCATTTCCGACCCTATAAAGTATATATATTCTTGATCAGCGTAAAAATCTAAGATGATCTAGACATGTCCGTCCGTCTGTCCGTCTTTCTGTTGAAATCACGCTACAGTCTTCAAAAATAGAGATATTGAGCTGAAATTTTGCACAGAGTATTTTTTTGTTCATCAGCAGGTTAATCTCGAAGATGAGCTATAGCGGACTATAGCTTGATATTACCCCCATATAGTCCACATATAGACCGATCTGCCGATATAAGGTCTTACGCCCATAAAAGCCACATTTATTATCCAAGTTTGCTCAAACTTGGGACAGTGGCTTGTGTTAGACCCTTCGATACCCTTCGTAAATTTGGCCCAGATCGGTCTAGATTTGGATATAGCTGCCATATAGACCGATCCTCAGATTTAGTGTCTTAGGCCCATAAAAGCCACATTTATTATCCGATTTTGCTGAAATTTGGGACAGTGAATTGTATTAGGCCCTTCGACATCCTCCGTCAATTTCGCCCAGATCGGTCCAGATTTGGATATAGCTACCATATAAACCGGTCCTCATATTTAGGATCTTAGGCCCATAAAAGCCACATTTATTATCCGATTTTGCTGAAATTTTGGACAGTGAGTTGTGTTAGGCCCTTCGACATCCTCCGTCAATTTGGACCAGATCGGTCCATATTTGGATATAGCTGCCATATAGACCGATCTCTCGATTTAAGGGTATTTTCCCATAAAAGGCGCATTTATTATCCGATGTCGCCGAAATTCGGGACAGTGAGTTATATTTGGCCCTTCGACATCTTTCGTCCATTTGGCTCAGATCGGTCCAGATTTGGATATAGCTGTCATATAGACCGGTCCTACGAATGAGGGTCTTAGGCCCATACAAGGCGCATTTATTGTCCGATGTCGCCTAAATTTGGTGCATTGCGTTAGGTTAAATCCCTTGACATAGTTCTACGTTATGGCACAGATCGGTCAAGATTTGGATATAGCTGCCATATAGACCGATCTTTCGGTTTTAGGTTTTGGGGCCAGAAAAAGCGCATTTATTGTCCGATGTCGCCGCAATTTTGGACCGTGAGTTGTGTTGGGCCCTTCGACATCCTTTCTCAATTTCACTCAGATCGATTAAGATTTGGATATTGCTGCCATGTTGTATATGGTTCAGATCGGTTTATTTTTAGATATAGCTACTAAAAAGACCAATATTTTGTTATACATAATTGAACATTGACTTGTACTTATTAGTATTTGGTCCAAATCGGATCATATTTCGATATAACTGCTTTTGGACAAAAGGTATGCAAATTTCACTGGATTTTGATGAAAAATGATTTACATATATACCCGAGGTGGTGGGTATACAAAGTTCGGCCCGGTCGAACTTAACGCCTTTTGACTAGTTTTTCTTTGTAGTGGTGGACTTTTTTTACGCACTACAACATGGCCTGTGTATACCTGTCTTGTGTGCATCTTTTGGAAGTTTTATTGAAGGCTTCGGACGTTAGACAACGGCTCGCGCTGCTGCTCCGTATGTCCAGGATCGTATCGCGACCATGCTCAGCCAAATTTTCATTTTCAAAAGTCGTTACTTGCAACCTTCAGTCTGTCAGCATGTTTTCCCATCAGACGGACATGATCGAGACTTTTGTTCGAATTAGCGACAGCAAAGCGGTAGACCTCCTCAAGTCTAGTTTAGGCTACATAGTTTAGGACTGTTCATAATCCCCACTTTCCTGAAGACCTAGCTTACATGTCGGCAGAAGCATACAGATTCCAGGTTCCCTGGAATGTGAAGGTAGTTCCTAGTCGCAAGCACTACAATTCTCTAGGACATCTCTTTGGCCCGGCACCCAGAACAGGTGAATTTTGAACTGTTCGGCCATCTTGTTGAAAGATCTGCGACAGTCAGGCAGTTTGGCCCAGCCAGTTCCGACTATTCTTCTATAAGTCTGTTGAGCATCTAGAATCCTCAATCATTCGTTACTTTTTCCGAAATAATCCACATATAAACTGGACAATGTTAATATTTGGCAGCATATTTGTTGAGCATCTAGAATCCTCAATCATTCGTTACTTTTTCCGAAATAATCCACATATAAACTGGACAATGTTAATATTTGGCAGCATATAGGGTTTGGGTATACAACGCGCATTTCTTCTTGTTTTCGTAATGGTGGCGACTGTTTATAGTCATCAAACTTACATTGCTATTCTTACTTTAAATTTTTTCATATTTCTTTCTTTCTTCTTTATCTTTCTTAAACGATTGCACTTTGAATATAAATCTCGAATGCTTCTATAGAGGAAATACACTTAACACATATGTTATGCCAAACAATGATACCATCGTCGTTTCCGTTAGTTAAACAGCGAATTCCTATGCAAATTGAAATTATTCAAAGAATTTGCGATGCCATCGTTAGGCGAAGCAGAAATGCAGCCAGGCGGACAGGCAGGCAGAAAGCTAAGGCAACTGGCGAAATAAGCCAACGGCAAGTGCATGAACTAGAATGCAGATACTTGCAATATTGCCAACGTTAAAGAAGCGCCGCCATGCCACGGCTTAAAAAGCTGCTCCGAAAGAATTCAATTAAAAGTGCTCTAAATTACAGGGAGACATGTCATGGGTTTGTTGGCACCATACTATGAAGGTTTAGAATTTGCTGTCAGGGAAAAACTAATCTATTACAAAAATTATTATAAAACCAGTAAGGAAGAAAAAAAGTCGGGCCATGCCGACTGTTTAATACCCTACACCTACCCTATAAGTACAATGTGGGAGCTATATCCATCTCTGAGCCCATTTGATGGTCCTAGGCGGATATTTCCGAAGAGTTATTGAACAATCCGTATTAAATTTCGAGCAAATATGTTCTGTAATATCTACAGTTGAAAAATGACAACATTATTAAAAATTTCTCAAAATCTGACGAATATACTTCTCAGATATTGAAATAGTCCTCGAAGAAAGCGTTGTGCAAAATTTCGGCAAGATTGGTAAATAAATGTGCTTGCAATGGCTCTTGAAGTGAAAATCGGGGGATATACATATAAGACAGCTACATTTAAATCTGTACTGACTTTTACGAAATTCACTGGTTACGTCAAGAGGCATAAGAAAATCGTACCGCCAAATTTCGAGATTATCGGTTAACAAATTAGCACTCTATTGCAATATTTCTCAAAATCTGACGAACATATATATGAGAGCTATATCTTAATCTGAACCGATTTCGAGCAAGCTTCTCAGATAATGAGGAAGTCGTCGAGGAAAGCATTGTGCACAATTTTGGCAAGATTGGTCAATAAAAGCGCTTGCTGTGACTCGTTAAGATAAAATCAGGCGATATATATATATGTGAGAGCTATATATAAATCTGAACCGATTTCCATGACATTCAAAAGAAAAGTCGAGATTCAGGAGTAAATTCTTCTTTCCCAATTTCGAGGGAATCAGTTAACAAATGGCCATTTTATAGCATTATTACTGCAAATCGGTCAAACATATATATGGCAGCCATATCCAAATCTGAACCGATTTTTTCAAATTTCAATAGGCTTTGTCTATAGGCCGAAAAACATGCCTGTACTAAATTTTAAAACGAACGGATGAAAACTGCGACCTGTACTTTGTACACAAATTAACATGGACAGACAGACAGACGGACATAGATAAATCGAATCAGAAAGTGATTCTGAGTCAATCGGTATACTTATCAATGGGTCTATCTCTCTTGCTTTTGGGTGTTACAAACAAATGCACTAAGTTATAATACCCTGTACCACAGTAGTGGTGGTACAGATCTCGGAGATGGTTGCTTTGATTTTAGCGAAATTTTGTTTGCAACCCTATGGTACCCTAAATCACGAAATTGGTATAAAATTTTGGGGTCAAATAACATGGAGAGACACCCCAAGACAATATGGGTATCAAATGAAAGTATTCGGGGGGTCCCCCACACCCAAAAACCCCCCGATATGGGTATCCAATGATAGGTATTTAAGAGTAGAGTACGAACTTGATATACAAATTTCACCCTATGCGTCCGATGGTCCTCCAACCCCAAACAACCCCCAACCAGACACTATCACCGCTTTGTCAATATGGATTTCAAATGAAAGGTATTTTAAAGTAGACAACTTTTCTGACATAAACATTTATTCCTTGGTAGCTGAGGGGCCACCCCAAAATCCTCCTGCAGGGTATATTTATCAATTGGGACAATATGAATATCAAATGAAAGATATTTAAACGTTTTGCAAGATTTCTTATATATAAAAAGTAAGAGCGTGCTAACTTCGGCCGGGCCGAATCTTATGTACCCTCCACCATTGATCGCATTTGTCGAGTTCTATGCGCGGTATCTCTTTTTAGCCAAACAAAGAATATTGAATAAGAACTGTTATGCTATTGGAGCTATATCAAGTTATAGTCCTATTCGGACCATAAATGAATGCTGAACATTGTAGAAGTCATTGTGTAATATTTCAGTTCATTCGGATAAGAATTGCGTCTTGTAGGGGCTCAAGACACAAAATCGGGGGATAGGTTTATATGGGAGCTGTATTAAGCTATTGATCGATTCAGAACATATTAGAAACGTAGGTCATGAGAGAAGCCATTGTACATTTCAGCCAAATCGGATGAGAATTGCGCCTTCTAGAGGTTCAAGAAGTCAAAATCCCAGATCGGTTTATATGGCAGCTATATCAAGTTCTATACAGATTTATACAATACTCAACGCAGTTATTGGAAGTCATAACAAAACACCTCATGCAAAAGGTTTATATGGGAGCTGTATCAAGCTATTGATCGATTCAGACCATATTAGTCACATATGTTGAAGGTCATGAGAGAAGCCATTGAACAAAATTTCAGCCAAATCGGATGAGAATTCTGCGCTCTATTGGCTCAAGAAGTCAAGATCCAAGATCGGTATATGTGACAGCTATATCAGTTTATGAACCGATTTGAACCATACTTAGCACGGTTGTTGGAAGTGACACCAAAACAATACTTGCAAAATTTCAGTTAAATCGGACGATAATTGCGCCTTCTATAGGCTCAAGAATCAAGACCCAAGATCGGTTTATATGGCAGCTATATCAAAACATGGACCGATTTAAACCATACTCAGCATTGTTGTTGGAAATGCTACCAAAACACCACGTGCAAAATTTCAGTTAAATAAGACGAGAACTGCGTCCTCTAGAGGCTCAAGAACTCAAGACCCCAGATCGGTTTATATGGCAGCGATATCAAAACATGAACCGATTTAAACCATACTCGGCGTCGTTGTTGGAAATGCTACCAAAACACTACGTAAAAAATTTCAATTAAATCGGACGAGAATTGCGCCCTCCAGAGGCTCAAAAACTCAAGATCCAAGATCGGTTTATATGGCAGCTATATCAAAACATGGACCGATTTGGCCCATTTGCAATACCAACCGATCTACACTAATAAAAAGTATTTGTGCAAAATTTCAAGCGGCTAGCTTTACTTCTTCAAAAGTTAGCGTGCTTTCGACAGACAGATGGACGGACGGACAGACGGACGGACATGGCTAGATCGACTTAAAATGACATGACGACCGAGAATATGGTGTCTTATACTCTTATTTCGAGGTGTTACAAACAGAATGACGAGATTTGTATATCCCCATCCTATGATGAAGGGTATAAAAATCAATTTGTGTTTGTTTGTAGGTTTTTTTGTTTGTGTGTTCCTTATAGACTCAGAAACGGCTGAACTGATTTTCTTGAAATTTTCACATAATGATCCCATGGTTGAAAAAGAGTACTACATTTTTGATATCTGAAGGGGGAGCAGACCCTCCCCCGTACCCTAATTTTCAGAAACGCCTGATCTCAGAGATAGGTGCTGCGATGTAAGCGAAATTTTGTGTTCTCTCATATAGTACCCTAAAAATAAAAATTTGGTATCCAAATTTCGGATTGGGTACCTAGGGGGGCCACTCCACCCTAAAACCTACCAAACATATATTTAGATAAATCACAACAATATGGGACTCAAATGAAAGATATTTAGGATAAGAAAACGTATCTGATATCCATTGTCGGACCAAGTTTTAGGGGGACCACCCCAACCCCCAAAACACTCCTAAATCGGACATATTTACCGACCATGGCAATATGGGACTCAAATGAAAGGTATTTGCGGGTAGAATATGAATCTAACATCCAAATGTGGGACTACGTTTCTGGAGGTCCACCCCTTCCCCAAAACACCCCCCAAACAGGACTTATTTGCTGACCATGGAAATATGGGGCTTAAATAAAAGGTATTTGAATGTAGAATACGAATCTGATATCCAAATATGGGATCGAGTGTTTGGGGGCCGCCTCTCACCAAAACCATCCCCCAAAGGGGACAAATTTACGACCATAGCAATATGGGGGTCAAATGAAAGGTCTTTGGGAGTAAAGCACGAATCTGATGTCAATATTCGGGAAAAGTATCTATGGGGCCACCCCACCTATGCTGACTATTGCAATATGGGGCTCAAATAAGAGGGTTTTTAGAGTAGATAAAGAATCCGATATATATTTTCAAGGCCAATTCACTGAGTGGCCGCCCATCCCCCAAAACACTCCCCAAGCCAGTCATATTAGCCGAAATATGGGGCTCAAATTGAAGGTATTTGGGAGTAGATCACGTATCTTATATCAACATTAGGGACCAACTGTCTAAAGAACGTCCCACCATCATAACAACCCCCAAATAGGACGTATTTGCTCACCAAGCTAGTCGTTTATATTGGGTTGCCCAAAAAGTAATTGCGGATTTTTCATATAGTCGACGTTGACAAATTTTTTCACTGCTTGTGACTCTGTAATTGCATTCTTTCTTCTGTCAGTTATCAGCTGTTACTTTTAGCTTGCTTTAGAAAAAAAGTGTAAAAAGAGTATATTTGATTAAAGTTCATTCTAAGTTTTATTAAAAATGCATTTACTTTCTTTTAAAAAATCCGCAATTACTTTTTGGGCACCCATAAAATTGATTTGAATACATATATTGTATCTCTTCAAAATAGTGTCAAATTTTTTTTCGGTAGAAAACTTCTACAAAAATTCACTCGAAAATTTTAATATCTCGTATTTTACTTTTATGGAAATTTTGCCGATATTATTAAAGTTAATGTTAATGAATCTCCATTTGTACTTAACACACATTTTAGTTCTCTCCTCGGCTGGTCTAGTGTTATTTTAATAGTTTCTATTTCGAATGCAAATATTATTATTTTTCTTTAGTTATAGTTTCCCAAGAATTTGTTGCTCTCTCCACCATAGTCTTTTATTTATGCAACAACTTTATATAGTCGTATTGCCAATGTTGCTAGCTAGCAGTGTTGCGTTTGTAAAGCCTTAGGCTTCGGCAGCAGAAGCGTTTTGCATATTTTTCTACTTCAACGGCCGTCGTCGCTGAGCGTCGAGTTAACATCGACATTTTCATAGGCACTTTACTGGGTTGACGATGGCATCCTGCGAGATGCCTTGATGGCTCCCCCACTAGGCATCAGCTACAGTGACACTGTGACTCTGACACAGCCACTGTTGTTTTTCGTATGGAAGGTTGGTTAGTTGGTGGCAATTGTCGATTGTTGGTGCACCATCTGCGGTTGTGCGGGTGTCATTGGCTGTGGTTGTGGCACTCTATACCTATGGGCCCTCGACAATGGCTTGCAGCGTGCATACATTTAATGTTGTTACTTGCAGCGCATTGTGAGTTTTGACTGGCTCGGGGTGTGTGTGTGTTTTTTTCCCTTCACTGTAGCTAGAAAATGTTGTTTCATTTCATGGCCCAACGGTGGCATAATATTGTTTAAGTGTAATGCTTTTATGCAATTTTACCAGGTTTAAGTACCATGAAGGTTATTTGATATGAGAATAGTAAAATTTTTACATCTTGTGGACGCTTTTAAGATGCCATTAAGTTTATCTTTTTTTTGTTTTTTGGAGAGTATTTAAATAATTTAATGTAGGAAAGTGGAGAGGGTTGGTAAAGTAACGAATTTGGTATATATTTCAATGATAATATTACAAAGAATCAGTTAAGACTTTTGCAAGATAACCGAATTTAAAGAAATTATAATGAAAAGGATGAACTAATGTGAAAGAAATTAGGAATCACTTGAGTTTGGACCAAATTTTCTACCCAAATAAAGAACTAACAAAATAATTTGAAATAAAATTGTTCCTAGACTGCTGAAATTTTGCGTTCGATATGCGCACGAAGTTCAACAATCGTCACTGGGTTGTTGGCATAGACCTGACGTAGCTCCACAGGAGCCAAATCGCTTGACCGAGGCGGCCAATCTACTGAACCATTTCGTGAGATAACACATTCTCCAAACTTGGTTTCCAATAAATTGATTGTGACATTCGCTGTGTGGCTTGTGGAGCCGTCCTGTTGGAACCACATGTGCTGCAAGTCCAGGTGTAGTGATTCCCATTCACAGTAATGTGCCGGTCTTGAACATCGCGGAAGAAGTACTGCCCAATGACGCCGCCGGCCCATAAACCGCACCTAACCGTAATTTTTTCGGGATACAATGATGACTCATGAAGTAAATGTATATTGCTGTCTGACCAATAACTCATATTTTGCTTATTAATGAAGCCATTCAGCCAGAAATGAGCCTCATCGTTGAAGATGGTTTTTCGATGAAAATGATGAGTCCTCCGACTCTAAAATACGGTATTAAATTTTTATAATTTTGACTTGTTGTATGCTCGTAAATCTTTCCATCATGAAATGACGAACCTTACTCAAGAGAAATGTCGTAAGAGAGGCAAAAAATATGGTGTCGTTTGCAGTCCCTATCGGTCTATTTTTGTAGCGTCTCTGTAAAAAACCCTGTAGCTCGATTTTTTATACATAATCAGGTCCTGTTGATTAAAAGGAACCAAAATGCATCGCCCAAAGTATTCTTAATTCTGACACAATTACCTCAATAATCCCTGACGAATGCATATCAGTGGCAACCTATTCTGGGGCAACGTTGGTCCTGTGTTACCCATGTAGCTTAAAACTTACTAAAGAGTCCTCGGCGACCATTTCTGTTTGCCCCTTGGTTTGAACATGCAGACCTGAGTGAGTCTTTCAGACTATCGTGATCAGCTTGATCATCAAATCAATATCTTCCACCATTTTCACTTCTTTGTTTACCCACCACTATAGGTTAGGTAAGGTTTAAGTGGCAGTCTGCCATCAGAATCACTTAGACGTTTTCATCCATTCTTATACCACAGGAACAGAAGAAGGAAGATGCCTTCTAGTTCCTACAGTTGAACCATCCAGATCGCTTTTAAAAGCCCAGTAACAAATGTTGATATCCGCTAAATCAGACAGGTTCTCAAAGAAATGAGAAACTACAGTGAAACTCCTTCGAACTGCTGGTTCGGGACACACACACAGAAGGTGTTCTATAGTCTCTTCTTCCACGATGTTCCTACAGCTTCTGCAAAAGTCGTTGCTGGCAACCTTCAGTCTGTGAGCATGTTTTCGGATTAGACAGTGACCTGTCATGACGGACACAATGACTGAGACGTCTGTTATAGCCAATGACAGCAAAGCAGTAGACCTCCTCAAGTCTAGATGAGGCCACATAGTTTTGAAATGCTCACAGCCCCCTGTTTGTGACCATCTATTTTTCGTTGCCCTTCGGGCCTGGTCCTGAAAACTTAGCTTACATTTCGCTAGAGGCATACCCACCGATTCCAGTGTCCCTGGAGTGTGTTAGGTAGTTCCTAGTCTCACAAAATAGTCTGCTTTAGTGGCACGGCACCCAGAACAGGTGAATTTTGAACTGTTCAGCCATCTCTTTAAGAGATCTGCGACAGTCGAGGGTGGTTTTTGTTTTCAGAATTACGTTCTCCAGGGATTTAAAGGCTGCCTGGCTGTCTGAAAAGATATTTATGCCAGTCGTCGTAATGACATTATATCTTAGGCATTCCACCACTTCCTTAACTGCAAGGATCACTGCTTGATACAAACTGCAGTGGTGGGGGAACCTCTTCGATATGACCAGTTCTAGACCTTTAGAGTACCCCTAAAGCACTCCTGGTCGTTTAGTTTGGAACCATCCATAAAGAAGTTTATATAGCTTCTGTTACCAGGGATATCGTAGTTCCAATCGGTTCTGTCAGGAATAGTGGTACAGTAAATTTTATCAAAAGCGGCTCAGGTAGGGTGTATCCACACTGTCTTGAATATCGGCTATTGTGTCAAGTATAACACAGTGTCCGTGGCCGCCACATGACCAATGACAAAGCTCCCTTAACCTCCTAGCTGCCATATAAACCGGCAGTGGTCGCTGCAATTTGGATAGTCACAACGTCCAGAGGCATAAGATGTAGCATTAATTCCATTGCATCAGATGGCGTCGTCCTCAGTTCGGCTGTGATGCACAAACAAGCCATCCTTTCGATCCGGTTAAGTATTGAACAGTAGGTGGATTTTTGAAGCGTCGTCCACCAGACCACAACACCATATAGCATAATAAGTCTGACAACTGCAGAATGCATGTCAATGCAATGCATGACACGCGGTCTTAATCCCCAACTTATGCCAATGGCTCTCTTGCAGGTGTATAGGGCAAGGATGGCCTTTCTTGCCCTTTCCAAAATGTTAGATTTGAAGTTCACCACCACTATAAGATGGGGTATACAAATCTTGTCATTCCGTGTATAACACCTCGAATATTTGACTAAGACTCCATAAATATATATATTCTTGATCCTCTCGACGTTATAAGTCCATTTAGCCCTGACCGTCCTTCTGTCGAAATCACAATAGCGGTCGAACGCGTAGAGCTAGCCGCTTGAAATTTTGCACTGATACTTCGTATCGGTGTAGGTCATTGGGGATTGCAAATGGGCCATGTCGGTTCAGATTTAGATATAGCTCCCATATAAACTGATCTTGGGTCTTGACTTCTTGAGCATCTAAAGGACGCAATTCTTCTCCGATTTGTCTGAAAATTTGCACGTGGTGTTTTGGTATCATTTCCAACAACTGTGCTGAGTATGGTTCAAATCAGTTCATAACGTGATATAGCTGCCATATACACCGATCTTGGATCTTGACTTCTTTAGTATCTAGAGGGCGCAATTCTTATCCGATTTGGCTGAAATTTTGTATAAAGTTGTTTGATATGACTTCAACCATTCTGCCAAGTATGCTTTAAATCGGTTCATAACCTGATATAGTGGCCACATAATCCGATCTTTGATCATGACTTCTTAAACCGCTAGAGGGCGCAATTCTTATCCGATTTGGCTGAAATTTAGCATGAAGTTGTTTAATGTGACTTTCATCAAATATGGTTCAAATCGGTTCATAACCTGATATAGCTGCCATATATACCGATCTTGCATCTTGAGCATGTAGAGGGCGCAATTCTCATCCAATTTGGCTGAACATTTTGCTGGGATGTTTTGGTTCCACTTTTAACAATTATGCTAGGTATGGTTCAAATCGGTTCATAATCTGATTTAGCTGCTATATATACCGATCTTCGATCTTGACTTCTTGAACATGTAGAGGGCGCAATTCTATCCGATTTGGCTGAAAATTTGCACGTGGTGTTTTGGTATCATTTCCCACTACTGTGCTAAATATGGTTTAAACCGCTCCATAACCTGATACAGCTGCCATATATTTATACCGATCTTGGATCTTGACTTCTTCAACATCTAGAGGGCGCAATTCTCATCCGATTTGGATGAAAATTTGCACGTGGTGTTTTGGTATAATTTCCAATAACTGTGCTAAATATGGTTCAAATAGCTTCATAATCTGACACAGCTGCGTTATAAACCGATCTTGGACCTCGACTTCTTGTGCCACTAGAGGGCGCAATTCTCATCCGATTTGGTTGAAATTAAGCATGAAGTGTTGGGTTATGACTTCGAAAAACTGTACTAAGTATGGTTCAAATTGGTACATAACCTGACATAACTGCCATATAAACCGATCTGGGATCTTGACTTTTTAGGCCTCTAGAGGGCGCATTTCTTATCCGATTTTGCTCAAATGCTTTTCCCATGACCTTCAACATGCATGTCTAATATGGTCTTAATCGATCTATAGCCTGATACGGCTCCCATATAAACCGAACTCCCGATTATGCTTCTTGAGCCCCTACAAGGCGCTCTTCCTTGTTTGGTCTATCAAGAATAGCACTATACAATGCTTATCGAAACCTATCCCAATCCGCTTATCTTTTGTTTAGCGGAGTGACCAAGTCTGCAGTATTTTAAACTGTTTCTATAAAAGGAAGTTTAGATCCAGGAGTTCTTAGTACACAAACCTCGCCTTCAATCTCCTATGGCTTCTGGATAAAAAAAAAACATTTTTAAAATTTTTCTGTAGGATTGCAATTTTGACAAAATTTTCCATAGACATCAATTTGGTCAAAATCTTTTTTAAAAATAAAATTTTGAAAACGTTTCTTTTAAAGAAAAAAACTGTCAGAATACACAGATATCTGTTTAAATGTCAACCATTATTAAATTTCTTCTTTCCCCTTCTATTATTCCATTATTCCTCATGTATTGGTATTTCTTCTAATTTAGGAACATAATTACAATTCTATCGCATAACCAAATCCTGGCGTCCACCCACTTTGCAGTGCAACAAAAAAATGACACATTGCAAACACCTATTTGTGGGCAGTACCCAGGGAGCTGTTGGCCATTGATTAGTGTGACAGTACAAAAGCAATGACAACGCGAATATTCATTGAAAACAAACGAACAACGAAATTAAATTGAAACAAATAGAGCAAAATATAAAAATGAGAAAACAACTTTGTTTCCCTATGGCTCTATGGCGAAATGTTGGTCAGCAAATGAGAGGACTGATGCAAAGTATTTAAATATGGCACTCCACAAAACCATTCTTCCAAAAAGTTCTACATAAGTATGCATGACATCTATGCTTCGATGTCGAGTGGACACTCGAGTGGAGGACTGGAGAACTTGTTTCACCTGTTTGGATGTGCTCTTCACATTTGTTGTTTCTGGTCTCGACCCCAATCAATTTTTGGTGTTGGTTTTGTTTTTCTTATTTTTTTATTTTGTTGCTGTTGTTGTGAAGACCTTTTGGTGTTCCCTGCCGTGATGATGACACTGTGACAGCGCACCATGTTTAATGGCCACTAATGAAATTCAATAATTCAAGCAAGTGGTGGCCATAGAAAAGCCACCAGCTATTTTGCCATTCCCAACGTTGTAATTGTATTTTGGAAAAAAAACATACAGTTGTGAGTAAAAAAATAGCATAGTTTTGATGGCTAGGTGAAAATACATGCAAATATGATTTGTTCCTCAGGAAAAATAAGCTAATAGGAGAAACCTTTCAAATCACTCAAAGTTGATTTATATTTTTTTGTATGCTATTGCAATAATCTGATGTGTAACAAGCTTTGTTGACATCATATGGCACGTGCTAACTATGCGTCCTTTTGACATGGCGGATATGCCCTCGTTTTACTCGTTTCAAAAACAGTAGGAGTTTTTATCAATGGACTTATATATTTTTAGACAAATTTCAAGGGGGAAGGTATCATTAAAGCTATTTTGGTTATTTCGTTATGTTTTTTTATACCTTTTTATGTTTTCATAACCACACCATATACCCTTCTCAACATAATAGAGGTGTCTCAACAAATAAGGTAGATATTTTTCTATTACTGAAGGTCGCGGTGAATTCCAAATAGAGCATATAAATTTGCATTTAACAGGAGGTCAAAATGGTTATAGGCAATCTATCATAACGAAAAATAAGTAAAAAGGCATTAAGTTCGGCCGGGCCGAACTTGGATACCCACCACCTTGGTTATAAAGGGTGATTTTTTTGAGGTTAGGAATTTCATGCATTAGTATTTGACAGATCACGTGGGATTTCAGACATGGTGTCAAAGAGAAAGATGCTCAGTATGCTTTGACATTTCATCATGAATAGACTTACTAACGAGCAACGCTTGCAAATCATTGAATTTTATTACCAAAATCAGTGTTCGGTTCGAAATGTGTTCAAATTTTGACAAATTTTGTTCAGCGATGAGGCTCATTTCTGGTTGAATGGCTACGTAAATAAGCAAAATTGCCGCATTTGGAGTGAAGAGCAACCAGAAGCCGTTCAATAACTGCCCATGCATCCCGAAAAATGCAATGTTTGGTATGGTTTGTACGCTGGTGGAATCATTGGACCGTATTTTTTCAAAGATGCTGTTGGACGCAACGTTACGGTGAATGAACACATTTCGAACCGAACACTGATTTTGGTAATAAAATTCAATGATTTGCAAGCGTTGCTCGTTAGTAAGTCTATTCATGATGAAATGTCAAAGCATACTGAGCATCTTTCTCTTTGACACCATGTCTGAAATCCCACGTGATCTGTCAAATACTAATGCATGAAAATCCTAACCTCAAAAAAATCACCCTTTATATGAAAATCCCATTTCGTCACAATCCGATGAAAATTGGATAACTTAAGCACCAAAATTCGGCACGGACATTTAGTGGTCTAATATTGTATATATGTCAAAATGCAATTTTGTAGAACAAATTGCTGGTCTTTTTGGCAGATATATCCAATTATAAACCGATCTGAACCATATTAAGGTCGGGTATCAGAAGCCTAAAAATAACTCAAAGTTTAAAATTTTAGCCAAATCGATTAAAAAATAAAGCTATTATGGGCTTCAGAACCTTTATCGGCAAATCGGTCTATATAGCAGCTATCTTATATATAAAAATCAATTTGTGTTTGTTTGTAGATTTGTTTGTATGTTTGTGTGTTCCTTGTGGACTCAGAAACGGCTGAACCGATTTTCTTGAAATTTTCACAGATGGCCCTGTGGTGAAAATAGGGTACTAAATTTTTTGACATCTGAAGGGGGGCGGACCCTCCCCCTTACCATAATTTTCAGAAACGCCAGATCTCGGAGATGGGTGGTGCGATTTAAGCAAAAATGTGTGCAAAAATTGTGTACTCTCTTATAGTACCCTAAAAATAAAAATTTGGTATACAAATTTCGGATGGGGCACCTAGGGGGGCCGCCCCACCTACCTACCAAAACATATATTTATTCCAATCACGACAATATGGGACTCTAATGAAAGGTATTTAGGATAAGAAAACGTATCTGATATCCAATTGTCGGACCAATTGTTAGGGGGGCCAACCCAAACCCCAAAACACTCCTAAATCGGACAAATTAACCGACCATGGCAATATTGGACTCAAATGAAAGGTAGTTGGGAGTAGAATACGAATATGATATCCAAATGTGGGACCACGTTTCTGGGGGTCCACCCCATTCCCAAAACACCCCCCAAACAGGACTTATTTACTGACCATGGGAATATGGGGCTTAAATAAAAAGTATTTGAATGTAGGATACGAATCTGATATTCAAATATGGAACCAAGTGTTTGGGGCCGCCTCTCCTGAAAAACATCCCCCAAAGGTGACAAATTTACGACCATAGCAATATGGGGCTCAAATGAAAGATCTTTGGGAGTAAAGCACGAATTTGATATCAATATTCGGGAAAAGTGTCTACGGGGCAACGCCACCCCCACAACACCACACAAATAGGAATTTGCTGACTATTTCAATATTAGGCTCAAATAAGAGGGTTTTTAAAGTGGAACACGAATCCGATATATATTTTCATGGCCAACTCACTGAATGGCCGCCCATCCCCCAAAACACCCCCCAAGCCGGTCATGTTTGCCGACTATAGAAATATGGGGCCAAATTAAAGGTATTTGGGAGTAGACCACGTATCTGATATCAACACTGTTTAGGGGACGTCCCACCACCATATCAATAAGACATATTTACGCACCAAGACAATTTGGGTCTTAAAGAGAGTTTTATCGTTTTTAGGGCCAATACCCCAAACCGGACATATTTGCTGACTGTTCCAATAAGGAGTTTAAATGAGATTTGAAAACGAATTTGATATCCAATTTTAAGGCCAACGGCAATATGGGGTTCAAATAAATAATATAATAAACGTTGCTGATATATTTTCCGGGCTTAGTGTTTGGGGGACCACCCCAATCCCCAAAATAACCCTAAATCAGGCATATTTACCGATCATGTCAATGTGGAGTTTAAATGAAACGTTTTGAGAGGCAGAGCACGAAATGATACCCATTTTCGGGACCAATTTTCAATTTTCTGGGGGTCTACCCTTTTCCCAAAATACCCCACAAAGAGCAATTTTTAAGTGGGGGTCTACCCCTTTTCCAAAATACCCCACAAAGAGCAATTTTTTAGTGACCATCGCACTATGGGGCTCAAATAAAGGTATTTGGGAGCAGAATACGGATTTGATATCCAAATGTCGGACCATGTATTTAGGGCATCACCCCTTTCCCAAAACACCCCCAAAGGGAAAAAATTATTCGACCATGCCAATATGTAGCTCAAATGAAAGGTATTTGAGATTAGAAAACGAATTTGATAACCTATTTTGGGGCCATGTGTTTGGGGGACGCCTCATCCTGTAAACTCCTCTTAAGCCAATGGCAATATGGGGTTTAAATAAATGGTATTTGAGAGAAGAGCACGATGCTGATATTTTTTCAGGGCCAAGAATCTGGGGGACTACCTCTCCCCCGAAAACATGACTAAATCAGACATCATGAGAGTATGGGGCTGAAATAAAGTATTTTAAGAATGGAGTACACCTTACATCCAAACTAAAATTGGGATTCGGACAAAGGCACTTATATTGTTAAACAAATAGTCAAGCGATATACTATTTTCGTAGCATGTTATTTCACTGGAAGCTCTTTAATTGTCGAAACTAAATAGACCAGGAAACTTTTGTTCCATATAAAGTAAAAGAAGGCGCAGCGGAGCGGGCCCGGGTCAGCTAGTCCAATTATAAACCGATCTGAACCATATTAATGTCGGCTATCGTGAGGGTCAGAAAAACTCACTGAGCTTTTATGGGCTTCAGTCCCTTTATCGGCAGATCGGTCTATATGGCAGCTATGTCTAAATATAGTCCGATCTGAACCATATTTAGGTCGGATATTGGGAGTCCTTAACCTACTCTCTGTTCCAAATTTTAGGAAAATCGGTTAAAAAATTAAACTTTTATGGGCTTCAGACCCTTTATCGGCAGATCGGTCTATATGGCAGCTATGTCTAAATATAGTCCGATCTGAACCATATTTAGGTCGGATATCAGGAGGCTAAAAATAACTCACAGTTTCAAATTTAAGCGAAATCGTTTAAAAAATAAAGCTTTATGGGCTTCAGACCCTTAATCGGGAGATCGGACTATATGGCAGCTATATCTAAATATAGTCTGATATGGACCATATTTAGGTCCTATGTTAGCAGGCGCAAAACTACTCACTGTTTTAAGTTTCAGCGAAATCGGATAAAAATAAAGCCTTTATGGGCTTCAGACCCTTTATCGGCAGATCGGTCTATATGTCAGCTATATCTAAATATAATCCGATCTTAGCCATATTTGGGTCGGATGTTGAGAGGCTTAAACTGTGAACTGTTCCAAATTTCAGCGAAATCGGATAATAAATACAGTTTTTATGGTCTTCAGACCCTTTATCGGGAGATCGGTCTATATGGAATCATATCTAAATATAGTCCGACCCGAGCCATATTTGTGTCAGATGTCGGAAAGCTTAAAGTAAACCATTGTTCCAAATTTCAGCGAAATCGGGTAATAAATAAAGCTTTTATGGTCTTTAGACCTTTTATCGGCAGATCGGTCTATATGGCAGCTATATCTAAATGTGAACCGATCAAATCCATATTTAGGTCAGTTGTCAGGAGGCTTAAAATAACTCACTTTTGCAAATTTCAGCGAAATCGGATAATAAATAAAGCTTTTATGGTCTTCAGACCCTTTATCGGGAGATCGGTCTATATGGCAGTTATATCTAAATGTGAACCGATCAAATCCATATTTAGGTCAGTTGTCAAGAGGCTTAGAATAACTCACTTTTGCAAATTTCAGCGAAACCAGGTAATAAATAAAGCTTTTATGGTCTTCAGACCCTTTATCGGGAGATCGGTCTATATGGCAGTTATATCTAAATATAGTCCGATACGAACCATATTTGTGTCAGATGTCGGGAAGCTTAAAGTAACCCATTGTTCCGAATTTCAGCAAAATCGGGTAATAAATAAAACTTTTATGGGCTTCAGACCCTTTATCGGCCGATCGGTCTATATGGCAGCTATGTCTAAATATAGTCCGATCTTAGCCATATTTGGGTCGGATGTTGAGAGGCTTAAAACTGCGCACTGTTCCAAATTTCAGCAAATTCGGGTAATAAATAAAGCTTTTATGGGCTTCAGACCCTTTATCGGGAGATCGGTCTATATGGAAGCTATATCTAAATATAGTCCGATCTGAACCATATTTGGGTCAGTTGTCGGGAAGCCTTAAACTACTCACTGTTTTGAATTCAGCAAAATCGTATGAGAAATAAAAATAAAAAAAAATGTTATGGGCATCAGACCCTTTATCGGAAAATCGGTCTATATAGCAGCTATATCCATATATGGTCCGATTTGGCCCGTTCAAGAACTTAAGCAGCATGCATCAAAAAGATGTATCTGTGCCAAATTTCAGCTTAATATCTCAAATTTTTGAAGGCCCTAGACAGCCCTTACAACAGACGGACGGACAGATACACGGGCATCGTTAAATCGTCTTAGAATTTTACGACGATCCGAAATATACATACGTTGAAGGGTCGGAAATGGATATTTCGATATGTTGCAAACGGAGTGAGTAAATGGATATACCCCCTATTCAACGGTGGTGGGTATAAAAATTGAAATGTATTGTTTATCTTTAAGTGATCCTTACTGTCCTTAAGAGTGCATGTTTTTCATCTAATGCAAGAAGACAGTTGACTATGTGAAATACCCTGCGGTTTATACCTGACCTCTCGATGTCAATATGTCTTTCTGAAGGCACACTGATATTTACCATATTATCAATGACATTTGGTCTTGGTTTGAAATGCAATAGGATGGAAAGGGGACTTTATACCCTTTGATTCTGCAAACCTTCCTCTACTCTTATAGTTTTCTGTTAGTATTTCTAAAATTTCAATTGCTTTTATCAATTTGCATAATTTCTTAACGTGTAAATATTCTCAAGTGAATTTGTTGCAATTAAACGACATGCAAATGCTTTTAAAAATCCCTTGCCCCCATAATCGGTTTATTTTATTAACACTTGCAACTTCCTTTTGTCTATTTGCTGTTTGTGTGTAGGCAGAAGTTTATTGCATTATTGGCCAGATTATGTGGTTACCTCGTCCGGGTTTGTTGACGTCTTTATTTATGCAATTAGCCTACTTTCAATTAAATTATACAAAATGCATTTATTCCCTTCGATTTTGCATTTCTATGAAATATCAAATATACAAATTTTATGCAGAGATTGCTTTGGTGGTTGCAATCAACGAAATATGGGTCATTCATGTAATGCCATGATTTGTGGGTCGTTGCAAATGTTTTCACTTGACACCCTACTGCCCCTGCTCCCTCACACTAGCTTACCTAAGACATCGCAACCAAATAGCCGGCAACAGTAGTAGGTGTGTGTGAATGTGTTGGTGTATTATGTATTCTCTGGTAAATAATTAATGCGATTTCTTGCCCCTCCCTGACCCCGCCCCATCACCAGCCCATGCAAGCATAAATTGACTCTTAGGCATGTCAGTAATCTGAATTTAGCTTTTATGGCTTTTTTTTCTCTGCGTCCTCTGCCTCTCTTTCCATTTGTTTGGTGTGAACTCGAGTTTTTAGTTTATGTCCGTGTGCGGTTGATAGCCAAGTACAACTCCTTTTGACATGGATACATTAGACAGGATGAATAGATAGCATCACCCCAGGATAGATAACATCAATGATGGTTTCGTTTTCCTTATGGTGGGCCAGTGCTTGCCGGCTTCGTTCCGCTTTGCAGGACTCTTTTGTGTTCAACATTCGCCAAAAAGAAGACAGGCCAGAATTCTGTTTTTGTTCGAATGCCAAGACAAGGAAACAAGTTCGCCCCAATAATGTGGTATCGTCTTACTTGTATACTACGATGATGATGATGATACATCGTTTTATGCCATGTCCGTATACGCCCTATGCCTATGTGTGATATGTGGAACAAAATGATGAGGAGCATGACTATAAAAATATATTTTAAAGATTTAATGGAGTGAGTTTTGTATAATAAATTTTGCTTTCGCTTTTCCATGGCTTTTGTTAAGGAACTTCCATTGAAATTGCCATGCCAAGTTGTTAGGGACAATGACACAAGTTGTGAGGTGAGGTGAAATTTATTATACTTGAAGGCTAAGGTTGCAAATAAATATTAACAAAAGCAGGAAAAGATCAACTTACATTAATTTGTAATTTCTGTAGGAGCCTATACTTGTATACACTGCGTCATTGATGGCGTTCAATTAATATGCCCCAGGATGAGATTATGCAAGCAGAAATGGGAAAACGCAATGTCTTATTTCTCATATTTAAGGAAAAAGATTTAAGACCGATAGGTCTCTTTAAATTTGGCTTTGGAATAGGAAGTTATTGGTCTCATGTCGCACAATACTACAAATGGCGAAGTTAGGTTAGGTTGAAAAGAGGGTGCATATATTAATCCGCCCCATGCCACTATGGACATACACCTAAGCGCTCTAAGAGCTATAAAGTAATCTCTAAAAAGAAAATTTTAAGTTAGAAATTCCGTGCTACTTACAAAATCGTTAATCACTTTCAATACCACTCCCCTAAGTTGGTTCATGTCTGGTATTGTGTCTCCATCCAAGTGCCGGTATCTGTTAGACATGAAAGCCGGGCAATGACGAAGGAAATGCTCCAACGTCTCATCATCTTCACCGCATGCCGCACCGATTTTACATAAGTGAGCTCGTAGTCCTATGTGTCCCGTTATGATACCAATAGCCATACTGACCTCCTTCTTGCTTCCTTTCAGTAATAGCCTCGTCTTCTCACGACCTGGATCCCCCCATAGGATTTTCTCCGTCCTACCGACCGTTTTAACCACCGTCGCGCAGAGGTTTGCATGTCCGCTGAACGTCTGGGTTCGAATCCTGGCGAGACTTCTGGTTAACCAGGTCTGTTGACGGCAGTCCTCTGGCCTTCACCGCCAAACCGTCTGCCCTTTCATTTCCCCTTACTCCGTTATGGCCCGGCACCCAAACGATGTGGATTTTGCCATCTTCAGAGAAGGCGTTAATCTCCTTTTTAGACCACAAGACTGTTCGTGACCTTTACCGTCGGTAAATATACTCACTCTCGATGGCCTCGCGTTAGCACCACATCACTTCACGCATTTCGTGATCGCCCAGATCTCCGCCTGCAGGACCGTATTATGGGCAGACAGTCTAAAACAGATCTCAGTCCCTCGGTTCTCAATGTAAACACTCAGGCCAACTCTGTCCTCTAGCTTTGATCCATCCGTGTAACATGATCTTCCAGAAGGCAATACTAGGGTTCCGTCAATCCAAGACTATGCCAATGGCAGCAGCGCCTCGCACTCGACTTCAAGGTTCATCTCAGGTATCCGATAAGACCGATAAGTCTCTTTAAATTTGGATTTTGAATTGGAAGTTATTGGTCTTATGTCACACAATACTCCAAATGGCAAGGTTAGGTTAGGTTTAGGTGGCAGCCTGCCATTAGACTCACTTAGACATTTGCCTACATTGTAATACCACAGCGGCAGGAGAAACGAAATTCGAACCGTTGAACCTCTGATCACTGTAAAAAGCCCAATAGCTTGCAAATGTTCACAGCCGTTAAATCGGGCAAATTTTCAAAAAAATGAGAACCTTAAAGTGAAACTCCTTCTGATTGCTAATGCGGGATACACACAAAAGATGTTCTATAGTTTATTCTTCCTCGACGTCCTCAGGTTCTACGGAAGTCGTTACTTGCAACTTCCGGTCTGTCTGCATATTTCCGTTTAGACAGTGACCTGTCATGGCAGACAGAATGATGGAGACGTCTGTTCTAGCAAGTGTCAGCAAAGTGGTGGACTACTTCAAGTCTTGATTGGGCCACATACTTTGAAGTGTTTACAAGCCGCACATCTGTCAATCGTTGCGCTTCGAACCAGATCCTGATATCTTCTTTCTCGACGTTCTCACAGCTTCTGCAGAAGTCGTTACTTGGAACTTTCGGTCTGTCAGCATATTTTTCGTTTAGACAGTGACCTGTCTTGGTTGAAGGAAGTACTGAGATGTTTGTTCTAGCAAACGTAAGCAAAGCGGTGGACCACTTCAAGTCTGGATTGGGCCACATTCTTTTAGAGTGTTCACAACCCGCACATCTGTCATTCGTTGCCCTTCGAGCCTGATCCTGAAAACTCAGCTTACATATCGCTAGTAGCAAACCCTCAGAATCCAGTTCACCTGGAATATGTATGGTAGTCCCTAGTCTCGCAAGCTTGTCTGCTCTACAATTCCCAGGAATAATCTCTGTGTCTCGGCACTCAGAACAGATGAATTTTGAAGTGTTCGATCTGATCTTTTTTAGAGATCTGCAACATTCGAGGGCGGTTTATGAATTCAGAAATATCTTCCCAAGAGATTAAATGGCTGCCTGGACTAATATTGCAATAATGAGCTCATTTATAAACCGATTTTTTCGAAATTCGGTATGAAGAATTTTCTGTTGACTCTCGATATTACTGGTGAATTTCAAGGAAATCGGTTCAGACTTTGATATAGCTCTCATATATATATATAGCCCGATTTTCACTCTTGGAGCCACTGCAAGCCCATTTATTTACCAATCTTGCTAAAATGTTGTACAACGCTTTCATCGATGACTACCACAATATCTGAGAAGTTTGCTCGAAATCGATTAAGGTTTAGATATAGGTCCCATATATATGTTTGTCCGATTTGGAGAAATATTACAATAAAGTGTTCAGTTGTTAACCTATTCTCTCGAAATTTGGCAGGAAGGATTTCTCTCTGATTCTTAATATTAGTGGTGAATTTCATAAAAATCGGTTCAGATATAGATATAGCTGCCATATATGTATATTGTCCGATCTTCACTTTTGGGGCCTCTGCAACCGCATTTATTGACCAATCATGCCAGAATTGTGCACAACGCTTTCCTCGATGACTTCCACAATTTCTAAAATTGGTTCAGATTTAGATGTAGCTCGCATATATATGTTTGTCAGATTTTTGTTAATTTGCAATAATATTGCCATTTGTCAACCGAAGTTATTTTAGTTTGAAAATTTTTGCTCGAAATTTTATAGAGATTGTTTAATAACATATCTGAAAACAGCCGCCAAGGTACATTAAAATTGGTTCAGAATTAGATTTATTTCCCCCCTTTGTTCTAATAAGGTAGATCTAGGGTATAATACAGTCGGCACAGCCCAACTTTTGCCTATCCCTACTGTATTTTTTTTTTTTTTTCAATTTTGACCGAGACATGCCTGATTTAGATTCGTGACAAAATTTACAAAGACCTTGCCTTTAAGGCAAGGCCACCGTAGCGCAAAGGTTAACATGTCCGCCTATGGCGCTGAAAGCCTGGGTTCGAATCCTGGCGAGACCATCAGAAAAATTTTCAGCGGTGGTGTTCCCCTCCAAATGCTGGCCTCATTTGTGAAGTACTATGCCATGTAAAACTTCTCTCCAAAGAGTTGTCGCATTGCGGCACGCCGTTCGGACTCGGCTATAAAAAAGAGGCCCGGTATCATTGAGCTTAAACTTGAATCGGACTGCACTCATTGTTATGTGAGAAGTTTGCCCCTGTTCCTTAGTGGAATGTTCATGGGCAAAATTTGCATTTGCCTTAAAAAGTGTCCACATTGATTATTCAGTTAAAAGTTATACAGTTTGGAAGCCAAACAAGTAAAAAGGCATTAAGTTCGGCCTGGCCGGGTACACATGTAAACAACCTTTCGTCATAATCCGGTGAAAAATTCATACTTTGAGCCCCCATAGCAGCAACATCGAAATATGGTCCGATGTGGACCAAATTCGACACGGACATTGAGTGGTCTAATAAATACAAGACATTGTTCAATTTTGTGGACCAAAATATAGGTCTTTTTGGTGGTCATATCCAAACATAGAACGATCTGAACCATATACGACACGGATGTCCAAAAGTCTAACATAAGCCACTGTGTCAAATTTCAGCGAAATCGGATTATAAATGTGCCTTTTATGGGACCAAGACTTTAAATCGAGAGATTGGTCTATATGGCAGCTATATCTAAATCTGAACTGATCTGGGCCAAATTGAAGATGGATATCGAAAGGCCTAACACAACTCACTGTCCCAAATTGCGGCGAAATCGGACAATAAATGCGCCTTTTATGGGCCCAAAACCTTAAATGGAGAGATATTGGGTTGCCCAAAAAGTAATTGGGGATTTTTTAAAAGAAAGTAAATGCATTTTTAACAAATCTTAGAATGAGCTTTAATCAAATATACTTTTTTTACACTTTTTTTCTAAAGCAAGCTAAAAGTAACAGCTGATAACTGACAGAAGAAAGAATGCAATTACAGAGTCACAAGCTGTGAAAAAATTTGTCAACGCCGACTATATGAAAAATCCGCAATTACTTTTTGGGCAACCCAATAGGTCTATATGGCAGCTATGTCTAAATCTAGACCGATCTGGCCCAAAGTTAGAGAAAGTTGTCGAAGGCTTTAACACAACACAATGTCCTATTCTACATCACCGATTTCTAGATCATTTCTAATGGAAAGGCACCAAAATGGAGGTCAGACTTCGGTATCATAACGGGATATATAGGACAACTACTATTAAAGCATGTATAGGGCATGCTGGGAAGATGATGAGACTTTGGAACATTTCGTATGTCATTGCCCGGCTTTCGTGGCTAACAGATAACGGCATTAAGATGGGTACACAACACCAGACATGAACCAACTTAGGTGCGAGGCATAAAAACCCATTAAGGATTACTGGCTTAGATACGTGTCCCGAGTGGCATGGGGCGGATTAATATCCGCAACCTATTTTCAACCTAATCTAACCGACCCGAATGGGTATTTTGGGAATTTGTAAAAAAAAAAAATAATTTGTAAGTGTTTCTAAGACACTTTTATCTGCAAACTTTGTCCGCCTGGACACGCCTGAACGACTGGGTTCGAATCCTGACGAGACCATTAGAAAACATTTTCAACGGTGGCTTTCCCCTCCTAATGCTGGCAACATTTGTGATATAATGTGCCATGTAAAACTTCTCTCCGAAGAGGTGTCGCACTGCGGCACGCAGTTCGGACTCGGCTATAAAAAGAAGGCCCCTTATTATTCAGCTTAAACTGGAATCGGACTGCACTCATTAATAGGTGAGAAGTTTGCCCCTGTTCCTGAATGTTCATGGGCACATTTTTATACCCTCCACCATAAGATGGGGGGTATACTAATTTCGTCATTCTGTTTGTAACTACTCGAAATATTCGTCTGAGACCCCATAAAGTATATATATTCTTGATCGTCGTGACATTTTATGTCGATCTAGCCATGTCCGTCCGTCTGTCCGTCCGTCCGTCCGTCCGTCCGTCCGTCTGTCTGTCGAAAGCACGCTAACTTCCGAAGGAGTAAAGCTAGCCGCTTGAAATTTTGCACAAATACTTCTTATTAGTGTAGGTCGGTTGGTATTGTAAATGGGCCATATCGGTCCATGTTTTGATATAGCTGCCATATAAACCGATCTTGGGTCTTGACTTCTTGAGCCTGTAGAGTGCGCAATTCTTATCCGATTGGAACGAAATTTTGCATGACGTGTTTTGCTATGATATCCAACAACTGTGCCAAGTATGGTTCAAATCGGTCTATAACCTGATATAGCTGCCATATAAACCGATCTTGGGTCTTGACTTCTTGAGCCTCTAGCGTGCGCAATTATTATCCGATTGGAATGAATTTTTGCACGACGTGTTTTGTTATGATATCCAACAACTGTGCCAAGTATAGTTCAAATCGGTCCATAACCTGATATAGCTGCCATATAAACCGATCTTGGGTCTTGACTTCTTGAGCCTCTAGAGTGCGCAATTCTTATCCGATTGAAATGAAATTTTGCACGACGTGTTTTCTTATTATATCCAACAACAGTGCCAAGTATGGTTCAAATCGGTCCATAACCTGATATAGCTACCATATAAACCGATCTTGGGTCTTGACTTCTTGAGCCTCTAGAGTGCGCAATTCTTATCCGATTGGAATGGAATTTCGCACGACGTGTTTTGTTATGATACCCAACAACTGTGCCAAGTATGGTTCTAATCGGTCCATAACCTGATATAGCTACCATATAAACCGATCTTGGGTCTTGACTTCTTGACCCTCTAGAGGGCACAATTCTTATCCGATTTGAATGATTTTTTGCACGAAGTATTTCGTTATGATATCCAACAACTGTGCCAAGTATGGTTCAAATCGGTTCATAAACTGATATAGCTGTCATATAAACAGATCTGGGGATTTGATTTCTTGAGCTTCTAGAGGGCGCAATTTCTATCCGATTTGGCTGAAATTTTGCATGACGTATTTTATTTTTACTTTCAACAACTGGATCAAATAAGGTTCAAATCGGTTCATAACCTGATATAGCTGCCATATAAACCGATCTGGGATCTTGACTTCTTGACCCGTAGAGGTCGCAATTATTATCCGATATGCCTGAAATTTTGTACGTTGGATCCTCTCATGACCATCAACAAACGTGTTTATTATGGTCTGAATCGGTCTATAGCCCGATACAGATCCCATATAAATCGTTCTCTCTATTTTACTTCGGGAGCCCCAATGGGCGCAATTCTTAACGCAACATATAATTTAATTTTGGTCCGAACCGGACCATATCTTGATATCGTTTTAATAGCAGAGTAACTCTTTTCTTATATCCTTTTTTGCCTAAGAAGAGATGCCGGGAAAAGAACTTGACAAATGCGATCCATGGTGGAGGGTATATAAGATTCGGCCCGGCCGAACTTAGCACGCTTTTACTTGTTTTTTTTGGAATTGCTTTTGTGGTCCATGTTGTGGTCTTTTTATACCCTCAACCATATGATGGGGGTATACTAATTTAGTCATTCTGCTTGTAAGACCTCGAAATATGCATCTGAGACCCCATAAAGTATATATTTCCTTGGT
Organism: Stomoxys calcitrans; assembly: GCF_963082655.1. Taxonomy (NCBI): domain Eukaryota; kingdom Metazoa; phylum Arthropoda; class Insecta; order Diptera; family Muscidae; genus Stomoxys; species Stomoxys calcitrans. The sequence goes on from NC_081553.1 coordinate 93,760,066, forward strand.
CGTCATGTTATTTTAGGTCGATCTAGCCATGTCCGTCCGTCCGTCTGTCCGTCCGTCTGTCTGTCGAAAGCACGCTATCTTTCGAAGGAGTAAAGCTAGCCGCTTGAAGTTTTGCACAAAAACCTTTTATTAGTGTAGGTCGGTTGGGATTGTAAATGGGCTATATCCGTCCACGTTTTGATATAGCTGCCATATAAACCGATCTTGGATATTGACTCCTTGAGCCGCTAGAGGGCACAATTCTTAACCGATTGGAATGAAATTTTGCAAGATATGTTTTGTTATGATATCCAACAATTGTGTCAGGTATGGTTCAAATCTGTCCATAACCTGATATAGCTGCCATATAACCGATCTTGGGTCTTGACTTCGTGTGTCTCTAGAGTGCGCAATTCTTATCCGATTTGAATGAAATTTTTCGCGACGTGTTTTGTTATGATATTCAACAACTGTGCCAAGTATGGTTCAAATCGGTCCATAACCCAATATAGCTGCCATATAAACCGATCTTGGGTCTTGACTTCTTGAGCCACTAGAGTGCGAAATTCCTATCCGATTTGGCTAAAATTTTACACGAAGTGTTTTGTTATGACTTCCTACAACTGCGTTAAGACTAGTTCAAATCGGTCCATAACCTAAAATAATTGCCATATAAACCGATCTGGGGTCTTGACTTCTTGATCCAATGGAGGACGCAATTATTGTCCGATTTGGCTGATATTTTGCATGAGGTGTTTTGTTATGTCTTCCAATAATCGTACTAAGTATGGCGCAAATCGGAACTTAACCTGATATAGCTGCCTTATAAACCGATCTGGGATTTTGATTTCTTGAGCCAATAGAGGACGCAATTTTTATCCGATTTGGCTGAAATTTTGCATAAAATAGTTTGAAATGACTTTCAATAACTGTACTTGGTATGTTCTTAACAACTGTGTTAAGAATAGTTCAAACAGGTCCATAACCTGATATAGCTGCCATATAAATCGGTCTGTTTTCTTGACTTCTTGAGCCTCTACAGGGAGCAATTTCTATCCGATTTGACCGATATTTGCACATAGTGTTTTGATATCACTTCCAACAACTGAGCGAAGTATGGTTCAAATCGGTACATAACCTGATATAGCTGCTATATAAACCGATCTTGGGTCTTGACTTCTTGAACTTTTAGAGGGCGCAATTCCTATCCGATTTGGCACAGATTTTGTACAACGGCTTCTTTCATGGCCTTCAACATACGTGTGCAATATGATATGAATCGATCTATAGCTTGACACAGCTCCCATATAAACCTATCTCCCGATTTTGCTTCTTGAGCCTCTACAAGACGCAATTCTTATCCGAATGACTTTAACAATTTATGGTCCAAATCGGACTATTACTTGATATAGCTTCAATAGCATAACAATTCCTATTCAATATTCTTTGTTTGCCTAAAAGAGATACAGTGCATAAAACTCGACAAATGCGATCCATGGTATATAAGATTCGACCCGGCCGAACTTAGCACGCTTTAACATGTTTATGCTTTTGTAGTCCATGTTGTGGTCTTTTTGTTTTTGTTTTTATTTTTCTTTATTCTATTTTTAAATTCTATCCGTTAAATTGTAAGCTTAGCTCTGCTTAGCTCGTTACACAGGGTTTATGTCTCTGCTAGTTGAAGTAGGCTTTATCTTCACGGACGTTTGAAAAACTGAATATTTGAAATAAGATTTACCTTTAAATTTGATGTTTTCTCGTTTCATAATTAAATTTCTGTCTTGTTTTTAGTTTTGGGCAATAGCAAATAATTTTTAATAAAATACTAAATTTTAAATTATTATTTACTTATACAAATAAACCCCCCCCCCTCAAAAATCATAAGCGATTTAAAATTTCATAACATCATGTTAACTTCAATGCCTAGCATAAAATTTTCTGGTATCTCGGTACATGTAATCCCATCCTCCCAATCTAATCCCCATAGTAATAATCTTTGCACTCATTGCCTGTCGATTTACGACGGTGTACCATGTTTTGCGAAAGGGATACTACCATTTATGGCTACATTTCCTGCTGTTTTACTTTCACATAAAGTTTCCGCATTCATGGTTTATTTAAAAAATAAATATCATTTTGTTTCCGTTGCAATTTTTATTAAATACCCCTCTGTGCGTGTCTGTATTTATGGGCACGTGTGCTATGTCTTCCAAGGATTGGGTATAGATGTATGCATGCGGAATACTCGTATTGCATGACTTCCATACACACAGGTGCTTAGCTAATCTTGAACTGTTCCAGCATATGTGGGTCATATGGTATGAAATTGCTTTGCTTAATGGATTTGATTGGTTGGATTATGGGGAATGGGTATAGAAATCGGGAGGCAATCCAAGTATACCAATGGTTTATATAATTATACCCTACACCACTACTGTGGTACAGGGTATTGTGACTCCTCGTGCGTCTTTTTTTGTAACACCCAGTAAGAAGAGAGCTAGACCCATTGATAAGTATACCGATTGACTCAGAATCACTTTCTGATTCGATTTAGCTATGTCCGTCTGTCTGTCTGTCCATGTTAACATGTGAACAAAGTACAGGTCTCAATTTTCATCCAATCATCTTCAAATTTTTATAGCCAAGAGACGAAGTCTTTTGAAATTGGAAAAATCGATTCAGATTTGCATATAGCTCCAATATATATGTTCATCCGATTTGGGCTAATATTGCAGTAATATGGTCATTTGTTAACCCAATCTCTCGAAATTTAACAGGAAGGATTTTCTTATGACTCGCCATTAGTGGTAAATTTCATAGAGATCGGTTCAGATTTGGATATGGCTCCGGTATATATATATATATCGCCCGATTTTCACTTCTAGAGTCACTGCAGGCGAATTTATTTTCCAATCTTCCCAAAACTTTGCTCAACGCTTTCGTCGACATCTACCACAATATCTCAAAAGTTTATGTCGAAATCGGTTCAGATTTAGATATAGCTACCATATATATGTTCGTCCGAATTTGGATCATATTACAATAATGGGGATATTCGTTAACCCATTTTTTCGAAATTTTGGCAGGAAGGATTTTCTTATAACTCTTGATATTAATGATGAAATTAATATAAATAGGTGCACTTAGATGCATAAATAGGTGCACTTAGGTGCACGGAGGCCACCGTAGCGCAGAGGTTGGCATGTCCGCCTATGACGCTGAACGCCTGGGTTCGAATCCTGGCGAGACCATCAGAAAAAATTTTCAACGGTGGTTTTCCCCTCCTAATGCTGGCAACATTTGTGAGGTACTATGCCATATAAAACTTCTCTGGAAAGAGGTGTCGCACTGCAGCACGCCGTTCGGACTCGGCTATAAAAAGGAGGCCCCTTATCATTGAGCTTAAAACTTGAATCGGACTGCACTCATTGATATGTGAGAAGTTTGCCCCTGTTCCTTAGTGGAATGTTCATGGGCAAAATTTGCAATTTGCACTTAGATATAGCTTTCATATATACATTATAACCAAATGTTCACTTCTATAGCCACTGCAAGTATTGGTTGCCCAAAAAGTAATTGCGGATTTTTCATATAGTCGGCGTTGACAAATTTTTTCAACGGCTTGTGACTCTGTTATTGCATTCTTTCTTCTGTCAGTTATCAGCTGTTACTTTTAGCTTGCTTTAGAAAAAAAGTGCGCGAAATTTTGTTTACATTTGTTTGTTTGGCGTCAATTTTAATATGGAGCCCATAAAGGAGCATTTTCGTCATATTTGACTTTATTATTTCCGTAAAGGAAAAAACGCGGAGCAAGTTGCTAAAAAGTTACGAGATGTGTATGGTGATAAAGCCTTAAAAGGAAGACAGTGTCAAAATTTGTTTCGCAAATTCCACGCCACGTTCAGGTCGTTGATGATGACCAAATCAAAGCATTAATCGAATTGGATCGTCATGTAACTGAGCGTGAGATAGGAGAGAAGTTAAATAAACCAAAATCAACCATTCATTATCACATAAAAAGTCTTGGACTGGTGAAAAAGCTTTATATTTAAGTACCTCATGTATTGAAAGAAATTCATTTAACAAACCGAATCAACGCTTATGATATGCACCTTAAACGCAATGAATTCGATCCGTTTTTAAAACGAATCATAACTGGAGATGAAAAATGCATTGTTTACAACAACGTTAGTCGAAAACGATCATGGTCCAAGCATGGTGAACCAGCTCAAACCACTTCAAAGGCTGATATCCACCAAAAGAAGGTTATGCTGTCTGTTTGGTGGGATTGGAAGGGTGTGGTATATTTTGAGCTGCTTCCAAGGAACCAAACGATTAATTCGGATGTTTACTGTCAACAATTGGACAAATTGAATACAGCCATCAAGGAGAAGCGACCAGAATTGGTCAATCGTAAAGGTGTCATATTCCACCAGGACAACGCTAGACCGCACACATCTTTGGTCACTCGCTAAAAACTGAGTGAGCTTGGCTGGGAACTTTTGATGCATCCACCATATAGCCCTGACCTTGCACCATCAGACTACCATTTATTTCGATCTTTGCAAAACTCTTTAAATGCTAAAACTTTCGGCAATGATGAGGCTATAAAATCGCACTTGGTTCAGTTTTTTTGCAGATAAAGGCCAGAAGTTCTATGAGCGTGGAATACTAAATTTGCCAGGAAGATGGCAAAAGGTTATCGAACAAAATGGCAATTATATATTTGATTAAAGTTCATTCTAAGTTTTATTAAAAATGCATTTACTTTCTTTTAAAAAATCCGCAATTACTTTTTGGGCAACCCATATATCAGCAACGTGCTCTATTCTCATATATCTGTACGTCTTTTATTTGAACACCATATTGCCATTGGCCTCAAAGTTGGATATCAAATTCGCCTTATTGCAAAGTTCAGTAAATATGTCCGATTTGGGATATGAGCTCCACTGTCTTGAAGACCCAAAATGTCTTGATGAGCATATACGTCCTATTTGGGGGTTGTCATGGTGGTGGGATGTCCCCTTGACAGTTGGTCCCGAATGTTGATATCATATTCGTAGTCTACTCCCAAATACTTTTCATGTGAGCCCCATCTTTCCATAGTCGCCAAACATGACCGGTTTAGAGGGTGTTTTGGGGGTCGGGGCTTCCACTCGACGATTTGGCCTTGAAAATAGATATCAGATTCGTGTTCCACTCTAAAATTCCTTTTATTTGAGGTCTATATTAAAATGGTCAGCAAATACTTCCTATTTGGGTTGGATTATGGGGGTGGGGTAGCTCCATTGACACTTTTTCAGAATATTGATATCCGATTCGTGCTTTACTCGCGAGGACCTTTCGTTTCCGTCCATATTACAATGGTAGTAAATTTGCCCTCTTTGGGGGATGGGCGGCCCCCAAATACTTGGTGCCACATAAGGATATCAGATTCGTTTTCCACACTCAAATACCTTTTATTTAAGTCCCATATTGCCATAGTCAGTGAACAAGTCCTGTTTGGGGGGTATTTTGGGGAGGGGATGGACCCACAAAAACTTGGTCCCACATTTCTTTCCATTTCAGTCCCATATTGCCATGGTCGGAAAGAATGCCCGCTTAAGGGGTGTTTTGGGGGTTGGGGTGGTCCGCCAAACACTTGGTCCGAAAATTGGTCATCAGATATGTTTTCTCATCTTAAATACCTATCATTTGAATTCCATATTGTCGTGATTGGTGTATATATATATTTGGTAGGTTTTGGGGTGGGGCGTCCCCCCTAGGTACCCCATCCGAAATTTGGATACCAAATTTTTGTTTTTAGGTTCCAATAAGACGGCAAACTATATTTCGCTTAAATCGCACCACCCATCTCCGAGATCTGGCCTTTCTGAAAATTAGGGTAAGGGGGAGGGTCCGCTCCCCCTTCATAAATCAAAAAGTGTAGTACCCTATTTTTACCACGGGATCATTATGCACTATCTGTGACTTTGCACTTTGAGTATAGGGAACAAACAAATGAACAAACAAATAAACACAAAATTAGGCTGAAATTTGGCCCAAAAGCTTATGTTAAGACTTCCAGCATCCATGCCAAGTTTTATCCGAATCGGTCAATATGGTGATATAGGCAACCTTGAGATATGACTTCTTGAGACCAAAATAGTTCAAATACAAACTTACTTAATAAGGGTACTTTTTTAACGGAACCCATGGTGGATTCGGCAACATTCGGCACGACCTTTTTATACACACCACCTAAGGATGGGGGTATATTCATTTTGTCATTCCGTTTGCAACACATCGAAATATCCATTTCCGACCCTATAAAGTATATATATTCTTGATCAGCGTAAAAATCTAGGACGATCTAGCAATGTCCGTCCGTCTGTCTGTTGAAATCACGTTACAGTCTTTAAAAATAGAGATATTGAGCTGAAATTTTGCACAGATTCTTTTTTTTGTCCATAAGCAGGTTAAGTTCGAAGATGGGCTATATCGGACTATATCTTGATATAGCCCCCATATAAACCGATCCGACGATTTAGGGTCTTAGCCCAATAAAAGCCACATTTATTATCCGATTTTGCTGAAATTTGAGACAGTGAGTTGTGTTAGGCCCCCCAACATCCTCCGTGAATTTGGTTCAGATCGGTCCAGATTTGGATATAGCTGCCATATAGACCGATCCTCAGATTTAGGGTCTTGGGCCCATAAAAGCCACATTTATTGTCCAATTTTGCTGAAATTTGAGACAGTGAGTTATGTTAGGCCTTTCGACATCCTTCGTTAATTTAGCCCCGATCGATCCAGATTTGAATATAGCTGCCATATATACCGATCCTTCGATTTAGGGTCTTGGGCCCATAAAAGCCATATTTATTATCCGATTTTGCTGAAATTTGGGCAGTGAGTTGCGGTGAGCTCTTCGACATTCTTCGTTAATTTGGCTCAGATCGGTCCAGATTTGGATATAGCTGCCATATATACCGATCTTCCGTTTTAAGGTCTTAGGCCCATAAAAGCCACATTAATTATCCGATTTTGCTGAAATTTTAGACAGTGAGTTGCGTTGAGCCCTTTAACATCCTTCGTCAATTTGGTTCAGATCGGTCCAGATTTGGATATAGCTGCCATATATACCGATCCTCCAATTTAGGGTCTAGGGCCCATAAAAGACACATTTATTATCCGATTTTGCTGAAATTTGGGACAGTGAGTGGCCTTAGGCCCTTTGACATCTTTCATCTATTTGGCCCTGATCGGTTCAGATTTGGATATAGCTATCATATAGACCGATCTCTCGATTTAAGGTTTTGGACCCATAAAAAGTGAATTTATTGTCCGATGTCGCCGAAATTTGGGACAGTGAGTTGTGTTGGGCCCTTCGATATTTTTCTTCAGTTTGCCTCAGATCGGTCCAGATTTGGATATTGCTGCCATATAGACCGATCTCTCGATTGAACAATGACTTGTACTTATAAGCTTTTGGTCTAAATCGGATGATATGTCTATATAGCTGCTATGGGGCATAAGGTATGCATTTTTCACTGGATTTTGACGAAAGGTGGTTCAGATATATACCCGAGGTGGTGGGTATCCAAAGTTCGGCCCGGCCGAACTTAACGCCTTTTTACTTGTTTTATTTTGTTATATAATTTTTTTTAATGATTTAATTTTTTCATTTTTATTTTTTTCTGTTTTATATAACTTTATTGAAATTAATTTGTTTCCTCTAGCCTTTTGCCTGTTTTTTTCTATTTGGAAAAGTTTCTGTCAAACTTTTCTGCTCTCAATAGTTATTAAAATATCTACGGTAGTGAATCTTTCGCTCATTTAAAGTTTCATCTAATGAACTTCATTTTCACGTCCCGCCGCCATACTCAGATAATAAAAGTTTTTCATTTCAATTACCATTTTTCCCCTTTTGCTAAAAGCAAAGCAAACGGCATTTCATAATCAGCTTGTCGTTCCATTGTGTCGCATGTTAGAAGTTGTTGTTGAAATGCTTAAGGATGAATCGTTTTTTGCCCGTTTCGATGCTGACAAATGAACAAATGAACAAATTGCTTTGTTCGACAAGGCTTTAATGAAAATTTAAATCCGGCAAATTGATTTATTTGCTCTACTCTTAATTTAACTTAATTTCGTTTGGTGGCACGTTGCAACGTCAAAGTTTTGTGAATGTGTGGCCACAAACAAAAACACTGCCGCCGGGTAGAGTAAAGTAGAGACGAGTATCCTTTCATGCTTGGTTTCTGGCTTTCATTTTTTTTTTTTTTTGTGTTGGGCTGAAGCAGTTTTTTTCTTAACTTTTTTCTGCCAACAAAAATCGTTTCAATTTTTCTTTGTGCTGCGAGGGGCAAAATGTGTCCTCTTTTTGTTGGTGTATGTGCGCGCCGGATGTCTTTATCTGCCAAACAAGGCATGACCTTACTATTGATAGACTGTGGGCAAAAATAGGTAGGGTTGAATAGGGCATGCCAATGATCAGCTGCTCCGTATGTACTTCCCTGTCTGAGGAACGTACAGGAACAGGGTTAAAGTGTATGGTTACAGAGATGTGATACACTCACAGCGTGATTGAGTCACTAGTATCCGGACCGACACGGGATAACTATGAGCACCACACAGGCTGGAACTTTGTGCTCCGACTTATATGGTGTCCATCGTTGTCACGGGAAGCTTAGTTGAAAGCTACCGGGCGCGTCCACAGGTTGCGGATGGTGGACAGCTCCGTTTCTATGCGGAGTAGCTGCAAATGCGGCCGCGGGCAGTCAGCGATTTTCGAGAGGAAAGTCTCAGTGAGGAGTTGGGTGGCACTGGCTTTTAATTGAATACAGTGTATCACTGATACTCGAGATGACAAGGCGAGTTATTGTTCTCTGGTTAGGGGCGCTGGAGGCGAGCGTCGGATCTTGGAGCAAGAGGCAAGGAAATGGAAAGAGGTGAGTGTGAGCGAATTGAGATGTACAGGTGCCAGAATAAATTCCGAAAATTCTACCAAAGAATTAAACATCAAACCGATGGCTTTGGTGCAGGTACATCCTTCTGCAGAGACATAGAAGGAAATCTGGAAACTAATATAGATAACATGCTGAGGATATGGAAAGAAAATTTTACCCAACTGCTAGTGTCCGACGTTTGCGGCGAAGAACCAGAACCAGTCCCTAATGATGGTATAGAATGTTTAACTCCTAGTCAGAATGAGGTCCAAATAGCAGTGACCCGACTATAGAACAACAAGGCAGCAGGAGCCGACGAGTTACCCACTGAACTATTTAGGACCGGAGGCGACACGCCTATAAGGCGTATGCATCAGCTTATCTGCGCAATCTGGCTAGAAGAACGCATACCCGATGATTGGAACCTCAGCATACTATGTCCCGTACCCAAGAATGGAGTCAAGACGGAATGTGCCAACTACAGAGGAATAAGTCTCCGCCCCATCGCATACAAGATACTCTCGAGCGTACTGTGTGAAAGATTAAAACCTAAAGTCAATGAGATAATTGGGCACTATCAATGCGGCTTTAGATCTTGTAAATCTTCCTTGAACCAGATCTTTACACGGGACTGCTTTTTTTGTGCCGAGTCCGAACGGAGTGCCGCATATCAACACCACTTATAGAGAAGTTTAAACATGAAGGGATACCTCACAAATGTAGCCAGCATTTTTAAGGGGATAACCACCGCTGAATATTTTTTCTGTTATTTACGCCGGGATTTGACCCCAGGCGTTCGACGTCATAGGGGGACATGCTAACCTCTGCGTCACGGTGGTCTCCAGGAAAAGAATACTCGAAATATGGCTCCGTGTCTTGTGTGTCTGAGGTACACTGGGCATAACATTTTTATCGCATAGGACTTACTCGTATGCTAACTCGGATTTTTATTTGTAACCGTAAACAAAGTCCGCCTGAAATTAATATTCCATTAAGGAACAGGGCCAAAGTTCTCATATCAATGAATGCTGTCTGTTTCGAGTTTTGAGCTCAATGATATGGGGCCTGCTTGACATAGCCGAGTCCATAAGCCTTGCCGCAGTGCATCACCTCTTTGGGAAGAACTTTTTACACAGCTTTTATGCATCGCATAGTTCCTCAAAAATTTCGCCAGCATTAGGTGCAAACAACACACGCTGAAATTGTTTTTTCTGATGTTCTCGCCAGAAATCGAACCCAGGCATTCAGCGTCAAAGACAGTCAAGCTAACTTCTGCGCCACGTTGGCCTTTTGTATATATACAAATACTAGCCGAACCGGGCCCGCTTCGCTGAGCCTTCTTTAACTCTCTAATATGTTTTTAGGGTGGGGACATTTCGCCCTAAATGCGAATATCGAATTCGTGCCATTGTAGCCTATGATGCTGAACGCGTTCGAATCCTGGCGAGAACATCGGACAAAGCGGTGTTTATTCCCTCTTAATGCATGGTCATTTAAAATATTTTCCCCAAAGAGGTGTCGAACTGCGGGGCGCCGTTCAGACTCGGCTATAAAAAAAGGTCCCTTATCATTAAGTTTAAACTTAAATCGGAAAGCACTCATTGATGTGTGAGAATTTGCCCCTTCTCGGTTCCTGGTGGTAATGTTCTTCCTTAGGGTAATGTTCTCATTATTATTGGAGGGATGGCACCTCTGGCATTTTGTCCCAAATATGGATATCTTATTCGTTCTTTATTCCCAACGGAAATGAAGTTCAGTTTAGGGGGTGCCTTAGGGCGTACCCCAAACACTTGGCTCCAAAATTGGATATCAAATTCGTTTTTTTCTCTCAAATACCTTCCCATTATTGTCATAATGTGTCAAATAAGCCATTTGACGTTTCTTTAGGAGAAAAGGCGCCACCTAGACTTGAACGCAACTTTTTATGTCATATTCGTAATCTGCTCTCTAATATGTCTAAGTCACGACACAAAACTGACATTTCAACAGAGCTATGTTAAGTGATTAACACAGCACTGTTAACTAATTTTCTTTTGTATTTTAAATAAAAAAAAATCATTTTTAGTATTTTCTCTCCTAATATTTTCTAAAATCACTTGCTAACAAATTTATCTGCAACTATAAAACGCTTAATAATAACTAAACCCTCAAACCTAATTCTGGTATTAGTTTGTATCACCTATCTATGACCAGTCCAGCACAGTGGGCCATTATGTTAAATTCAAATATAACTTTGGGGCGAAATTTCTCCGATTTGAATATGGGGACTTCTGATTCTAAAAGCTCTCGGTAGGGGCTAATTCTGGTGTTAGTTTGTATCTCCTATCAATGACCAGTCCAGCACGGTGGGCCATTATTTTAAATTCAAATATAACTTTTGGGGCGAAATTTCTCCGATCTGAAATACAATTTGAATATAGGGACTTCTGACTCTAATAGCTCTTGGTAGGGGCTAATTCTGGTATTAATTTGTATCACTTATCTACGACGAGTTCACTGCATTGCCGTTTAAAAATAGGTCTTCAAAAATATATTTGGCATAGAGGTTTGAGGGTTTAGCTATTATTAAGCATTTGATAGTTGTAGATAAATTCTTTAGCAAGTGATTTTAGAAAATGTTAGGAGAGAAAATGCTAAAAATGTTTTTTTATTTAAAATACAAAAGAAAATTAGCTAACAGTGCTCTGTTAATCTCTTAACATAGCTCTGTTAAAATGTCAGGTTTGTGTCTTGGCTAAGTTATATTCAAATATATCTTCACGGATATCTCTCTAATAACTTTCATTTGAGTCCCATATAGCCATGGTCGGCTAATATGGGAATTTGGGGGTATTTGGGGGTGGGCGACCACCCATTACTTGGACCTAATGTTTTATGCCATATTTGTAATCTACTGCCTTATACTTTTCATTTGAGTCTTTTGATTTGTCAATATGACATCAACTTTGAATATATCTATTTAGAGGACTTTTTTGGTTGGGGTTTGGGGAGCCCGCTGGATACTTGGACCCAAATTTTAATACCATGTTCGTTTTCTGGTCTCCAATACCTTTCATTTGATACCCTTATTGTGACCATCGGACCACTTTCGGATATGGGCGGCATTTTTGGGTTAAGGGTCCGCCTTCACCCGATATCTAAAAATTATATAGCCTATGTTTCCTTCCAGACAAACGTACACAATCTGTGAAAATTTTAAGAAAATCGATTCAGCCAAGTATCATATATTCATAATGGGTCTAATGGCGTTTTTGAGGGTTGGTGTGACCCCCTTTACTTCGATCTGATTTTGTATGCCAGATTCGAAATCTACTCCTGAATGCATTTCATTTGATACCCATATTGAAATGAACGTCCAATATGTCTGTTTGGTGGAGTTATGGGGTTGGGGCGGCCCGATAGGTACTTAGACCCAAATTGTAATACCATATTCGTACTCTACTCTACAATACCTTTCATTTAATACCTATATTGTCCCGATCGGTCAACTTTTGATTTTGGGTTTTGTTTTTGCATAATGGGGAGGGCCTGTCCCCCTTCCGACACCGAAACTTATATAGCCTATGTTCCCTTTTTGGGGTAACAGTGGAGGGTCCGCCCCCTTCCATTATCAAAAAATTATAAAGCATATTCCTACTTCCTGACCATATTCCTAATCTACTCCCGAAAACCTTTCATTTGAGTCCCATATTGTCAAGATCGTCAAATATACCTATTTTAAGGGGTTTTGGGGCTGGGGCGGCCCCCCAGGTACTTGGACCCACCTTTTATTATGAAATTCGTACTCTACTCTTGAATACCTTTAATTTGAATCCCATATTGTCCCGATCGGTCTACTTTTAGGTTTGGGTACAACTTTTAGGGTAAGGGGGAGGGTCCTCCCCCCTCCCGATATCAAAAAATTTTATAGCCTACGTTTCCTTCTAGACCAACGTACACAATCTGTGAGACAAAAAAACACAAATTGAATTTTTTAAATAAGATTATTTTCACTTTTGCATATTCCTTCTAATAGCAATTCTTCACTTTATTTGTAGTTTCTTCGATTTTAACCACTGTGCCTTGTTTGGCCTTTCAGGCACTAGTTTGGCTGCCTTTTTTTTTTTTTTTTGTTCATTCATCCTCATCATGGCGTCTGTCATCATTGGGTGGAAACGTAAACTTTTTGTCAGCTTCTGAGAGACTTGAAGATTAAAGTCATTATCCTGCCACTTGATGCTGTTGTGGCAAAACCTAGTGGGTTGGGCCTGGGTGGTGCTATGGAACTTTTGGTGGCAAGAAACTTGGACTGAACTGAATGTGCTGCCGTGAAAGAGCATTATCATTATACTCTTGCATTCACCTGCCACTCACTGACTCGCTCGCTCACTACGGTTACAGTTGTGTCCTCTGATATATTATCCCGTTCAACTACTACTCGTTCTTGTCTGGAGTAGGACACAGTGGTTATGGTCAACCATTAGTGCGTACAGCGTTATCCTCCTGTCAATTTGTAGCTTGTCTTCCACTGCGAAGCCTAGGCAACAAAAAGAAGAAAACCAAACACATAAAAGTTTTTTTCGCCACTAATTGGTCTGTAATTAAAGTTTGACGAAAAGTAGCAGGTCGGTGAAAAAAAAAATTGGCTTTCGTTAAGTATGGATGGATTGATGAATGCATGGCTGAATAAACGAATAATGGGTATGGGAGTGTGGGCCAATGTGGTTCATTGGGTCTATGTATGAGGGTAGTTTGGTTGATCTAAGGAAGGACTGTAGAAAACTCTTCAACAGAGCAAAAGCCACAAGACCACAAATCCTGGGTAGAATTCTGCGTCTCCGTGGTGGATACATCTGAGGCCTCTAGAGTAAGGATGATTCTGTTCTCGAGTCCTATTCCGGTGGGGTATATTCAGAGATCAGAGAATGTATGGACAATGTCTAGTGAGGAAACGCTAGAACTACTCGTTGATACACATTTCCCGGCAAATTCTCCAATGGACCACGTGGCGCCAGAAGAGGTTGTCACTGATATGCATTCGTCGGAGGCTATTAGGGAAATTGTGTCTGAGCCGAAAATCTTTGGGCGATAAGAAGTTTCGACTCCTTTAAGTCGCTAGGCCCTGATGATGTATCATCGGTTGAATTAAAGTCTGTGTCTGATAGACTGGTTCCCTGGCTCAGGGAGATATACTCTGCTTTGATCAGCATATCATATATGCCTGTGGGATGGAAGGGCACAAAGGTCATTTTCATTCCGAAAGCAGGAAAACCATACCACACGAAGGCGAAAGATTTTCGTCCTATTAGTCTGTCATCCATTATGCTGAAGACCCCATGAGAGGTTGATAGAAACATATTTTAGGGCAAAGATCCCCGGAGATCGCCAGTCGCGGTAGCAGCATATAGTAAAGGCAAGTCCACTGAAAAAGCCCTTCACGACCTAGTCGGCTACATAGAGTCGGCTCTCGCTGTCAAGGAATATACAATGGTAGCATTTCTTGACAAGCCCTCGACAAAAAGCCCTTCACGACCTAGTCGGCTACACAGAGGGTTCTCTCGTTGTCAAGGAATATACAATGATAGCATTTCTTGAAGGTGCTTTCAAAAATGTAAAATCGACGTCAAACATGAAGGAGTTGGAGTTTCTAGGCATCAAATCTACCGTAAGAAAGTTTATTAATAACTTGGTTGCTATAAGAAGCATTACGGCAGACTTGGGATCTGTAGATCTATTGTAGAAAGATGTGTCAGTAGAGGAACCCTTTAAGGAGGTGTTCTATCTCTTCTATGAGTACGGCAGACTTGGGATCAGTAGATCTATTGTAGAAAGATGGGTCAGTAGAGGAACCCTTTAAGGAAGTGTTCTGTCTCTTCTACTTTGGCATATAGCCATTAACAATATATTATTGTCTCTGGGAGAAAAATGTGATAAAGTGGTCGCGTATGCTGATGACGTGACAATTGCGGTTAAAGGAAAGTTTCCTAGCACTCTAAGAGATATACTTCAAGAAGCTCTACGTGCAACAGCAAAGTGGGCTACCGAAAGTGGTCTAGGTTTAAATCCGTGCAAGACAGAAGTAGTTCTTTTCAGCAGTAGGTACAAGTTGCCTACAATGGAACCTGTCTCCTTGGGTGGAGAGAATGTTCCATTTACAAAAAGCGCAAAATACCTGGGTGTTTTGCTGGATAGGAAATTGAACTTCAAATCCAATATTTTCGAAAGGTCAAGAAAGGCCACTCTTGCCCTATACATCTGCAAGAGAGCCATTGGCAGTAGTTGGGGGTTTAGACCGCGAGTCATGCATTGGGTATATACTGCAGTTGTCAGACCTATAATGCTATATGGTGTTGTGGTCTGGTGGACGGCGCTTCAAAAGTCCACCTACTGCTCAATACTGAACCGGATCCAAAGAATGGCATGTTTGTGCATCACGGCCGCACTGAGGACGACACCATCTGATGCACTGAATTTAATGCTACATCTTATGCCTTTGGACATTGTGGCTACCAAAATTACAGCGGCCACTTCCGTGAGGTTAAGGGAGCTTTCTCATTGGTCATGTGGCGGCTACGGACACTGTGTTATCTTTGATAACATATCCGATGTTCCAGGGAGTGTGGATTATACCCTACCTGAGCCGCTTTTTGACAAAAATTACTGCACCACTATTCATGATAGAACCGATTGGATCTACGATATCCCTGGTAACAGAAGTTACATCAACTTCTATACGGATGGTTTCAAACAAAACGCTCAGGTGGGTTTTGGGGTGTACTCTTAAGATCGAGAACTGGTCATGTCGAAAAGGTTACCCGACCACTGCAGTGTGTATCAAGCGGAGATCTTTGCAATAACGGAATTGGTGGAATGGCTAAGATATAATGTTAATACGACGATTGGCATAAATATCTTCTCAGACAGCCATTAAATCCCCGGAGAACATATTTCTGAATACAAAAAACCGCCCTCGACTGTTGCAGATCTCTCAACGGTTCAAAATTCACCTGTTCCGGGCCACAGAGATATTCCAGGGAATTGTAAAGCGGATGAGCTTACGAGACTATGAACTGCCCTATACATCCCAGGGATATTGGAATCTGAGGGTATGCCTCTGGCGACATGTAAGCTAAGTTTTCAGGACCAGACCGGAAGGACAACGAATGATAGATGGTCACAAAGTGGGGGCTGTGAGCATTCCAAAACTATGTGGCCTAATCTAGACTTGTAGAGGTCTACTGCTTTGCTGTCATTTGGCTAGAACAGACGTCTCAGTCATTGTGTCCGTCGTGACAGGTCACTGTCTAATCGGTAAACATGCTGAGAGACTGAAGGTTGCCATTTACGACTTGCAGAAGCTGTGAGGACATCAAAGAAGAAGAGACTATAGAACACCTTCTGTGTGTGTGTCCTGCACTAGCAGTCAGAAGGAATTCTACTTTAGCTTCTCATTTCTTTGAGAACCTATCTGATTTAGTGGATGTGAACATTTGCCAGTTATTGGAAGCGATCTGGATGGTTCAACGGTAGGAACTAGAAGGCATATTCCTTCTTCTGTGTTCTTCTGTGGTATCACAATCGACGAAAACGTCAAAGTGAGTCTGATGGCAGACTGCCACTCAAACCTAACCTAACCTCACTTTTCTCTACGACTGCCACAGTATCTGAGAAATTTGCCTGAAATCTGTTTAGATTTAGGTATTGGTATATGTTCGTCAGATTTTGGGTAATTTGCAATAATGTTGTCATTTGTCAATACCATATGGACATATTTTACTGTGATCTTCAATCAACTCAAACTTTTTCTGAATTGAAAGAACTTTTCGTGCTTGCTTTTTTCTCCTTTGTTGTTGGAGCCATTTTCGAACAAACACCTTGACCGGTCAATTTTCAATTATAGACTGAATGTAATTTAATATTCACCCTAAAAAAATGAAAAGGGGAGTGTGTGTGGTGCACGAATAATAAAGGTAATCATGCATAATAGAAGGAGCATAATTGCCGCACGGATAATAGAGGTAAAGCACGGTTAATAGAGGTTCAAAATCAAAAGCACAGCATGCAGGTTAACATGGGTAACTGGTTAGTTGAGGCCCCGATAATCGAGGTTCAACTGTAATCAAGAGCCGTTTACCCCGTCGCAATACCAAACATATTATACACCTAACAACTTTAGTACAGATACAATGAATGAGCCGCAAACATTAAGTTCATTCCTCTGTGTTTGCTTTTCGTTTTCAAAAATTTTAATATTCCTTATTTCTAAGGCTACAGAAGCAAGTTAAGGCTTCCTTTTTCTCTATCAGTTTACTTAACCAAGATTCGTAAAGAGAGCCACGCCGCCTGGCTAACTTTAACACTACTTTTTATACCTAGCATTGTAGGATAGGGGGTATTAGTCATTCTGTTTGCAACACATCGAAATATTAATTTCCGACCCTACAAATTATATATATTTCGGATCGTCCGAAACATTCCAAGACAATTTAATGATGTCCGTGTGTCTATCCGTCTGTCCGTCCGTCTGTTGTAATCACTCTAGAGCCTTCAAAAATTGAGATATTGAGCAGAAATTTGGCACAGATACGTCTTTTTGATGCACGCTGGTTAAGTTCTTGAACAGGCCAAATCGGACCATATTTGGATATAGCTGCTATATACACCGATTTTCCGATAAAGGGTCTAATGCCCATAAAAGCTTTATTTATTGCCCGATTTCGCTGAAATTTGATACATTGAGATATTTTAGGCCTCCCGACATCTGATCCAATTGTGGTCCATAACGGACTATATTTATATATAGCTGCCATATATACCGATCTGTCGATAAAGGGTCTGAAGCCCATAAAAGCTTTATTTATTACCCGATTTCGCTGAAATTTGAAACAGGGGGTTATCTTAAACCTCCTGATATCCGACCTAAATATGGACCAAATCGGACTATATTTAGGTATTTCTGCCATATAGACCGATATACCGATTAGGGGTCTAAAGCCCATAAAAGCTTTATTTTTTATCTGATTTCGCTGAAATTTAAAACAGTGAGTAGTTTTGCGCCTGCTAACATAGGACCCAAATATGGTCCATATTGGACTATATTTAGATATAGCTGCCATGTAGTCCGATCTCCCGATTATGGGTCTGAAGCCCATAAAAGATTTATTTTTTAACCGATTTCGCTGAAATTTGAAACAGGGGGTTATCGTAAACCTCCTGATATCCGACCTAAATATGGTCCATATCAGACTATATTTAGATATAGCTGCCATATAGTCCGATCTCCCGATTAAGGTTCTGAAGCCCATAAAAGATTTATTTTTTAACCGATTTCGCTAAAATTGTAAACAGTGGGTAGTTTTACGCCTCCTGACATAGGACCCAAATATGGTCCATATCAGACTATATTTAGATATAGCTGCCATATAGTCCGATCTCCCGATTAAGGGTCTGATGGCAATAAAAGCTTTATTTTTTATCCGATTTCGCTGAAATTTGAAACAGTAGGTAGTTTTATGCCTCCTGACATAGGATCTAAATATAGTCCATATCAGACTATATTTAGATATAGGTGCCATATAGTCCGATCTCCAGATAAAGGGTCTGAAGCCCATAAAAGCTTTATTTATTGCCCGATTTCGCTGAAATTTGAAACAGTTAGTAGTTTTACGCCTCCTAATATAGGATCGAAATATGCCTTAAATCGGACTACATTTAAATATAGCTGCCATTTGAACCGACCTCCCGATAAAGGGTCTGAAGGCTATAAAAGCTTTATTTTTTATCCGATTTCGCTGAAATTTTAAACAGTGGGTTATTTCAAGCCTCCTGACATCTGACCTAAATATGGTTCAGATCGGACTATATTAAGATATAGCTGCCATATAGACCGATCCCTCGATAAGGGGTCCGAAGGCCATAAAAGCTTTATTTTTTATCCGATTTCGCTGAAATTTGGAATAGTGCGCAGTTTTAAGCCTCTCAACATCCGACCCAAATATGGTAAAGATAGGATTGTATTTGGATATAGCTGTCATATAGACCGATATTTCGGTTAAGGGTCTGAAGCTAATAAAATATTTATCTATTACTTGATTTTGTTGAAATTTGAAATAGAAAATTCAACATTGACTTATATTTATTAACCCACTCAATATCGGTGTCGAATTTGAATGCATAAGTTATCTAATTTTCACCGGATTGTGCCGAAAGGGGGTTTTCATATATACCCGAGGTGGTGGGTCATCCAAAGTTCGGCCCGGCCGAACTTAATGCCTTTTTACTTGTTTAGTAGCTTTATGAACAGAATTACTACAATGCTCTGCTTTTTACTATCCTGCTCTACAGCTACATCCACGTATCTATCTTCTTGCCTAACTAGAATTTCAAAAAAGTATTCGATTACTTTAATTAGACAAGTAGCTAATCACTTTGGTTACCTAACATTTGTGCAACACTAAACCACCACACCATAACATACTAAACCATGGAGGCAACAGCAGTCAGCACTTATCTCCAGGTTATGCTGTGGACTTTTGAGTATAGCTGGAGAAAGAGGAGAGGAATGGCTTTACTCTAACGATGGATGTTTACCAAATCATGTGTTAAGCGCAATGGCAGTTATGTGGGTTGAGGAATTTGGGCTATGCCTTGCCTCACCTACCCTTTGTGCCACCTCTCGGCAACGTTACGTGTGCTGCTATGTTTCTATGGAAAAGTGTTAATTGTTGAACGATGAGAGCGAAGTGAAAAGTTTAAAAATGTCGATGAAAACATTATCGAACTTTAGAACCTTACAAAATAGAGAAAAAAAAGGTTTCTATTGTTGGAATTTGTTGGCGTGTAAGATAAGGGTGTTAATAGGGGTGGGAAAATGTTTGTTTGTGGGGTTTTTTTTTTCTTCTTCTTCTTCGTCTTCTTGTTTTCAAAATCGTCAAAGTGTTTACATGCTCAAATTAGTTTGGTTGGGTTATTTGGTCGGTCGGTTGACGACGTTCAGGATAATCAATCGTTTTATTCAACACCACATGCTCGATTTTATCTAATTTAAGAACACTCAACAGTTCATCACTACACATGAGTGATATTTTGTTGCTTTGTCAGCGGTAAATCTATATTTAAAAGATGTGAAAGCCATCAACAGCATAGCTATACTTAGCTTGGGGGAAAATGTTAATGAAAATAGACGTGGCATTTGCTAATCTCTTCCAGTTTAATAGAGTAATTAGAAATGTGTTTCTATAAAAAAAAAACCCACACATAGTAATAAAGTTTGAGGCTTTTAAGGTGGAAAAAAGGCGGAATGTTTATGTTGGAAAGTTATCCTAAATGTCATTTTATCGTTAAAGGTTAACCATAAGCAATAAATATTCAGTTAAGATTGGCCAGGGTATATAGGTTGCAGCAATCAGTTTCAGTTGAAAAATTAAATCATTCTTGAAACCATGTTAGCGAGAGAGATAAATCTTTATCCTCCTATAGGCGAATCAAAACGATGTCGATTTATGTGGGGAATAGGATACACAGTACAGACATTTCCATAGCAATGCTTGTATGGTGTACGCAAATGCTTGATGTTCTCTATCAATACCCTACACCACTACTTTGGTACAGGGTATTATAACTTAGTGAATTAGTTTGTAACACCCAAAAGGAAGAGAGATAGATCCATGGATAAGTATACCGATCGACTCAGAATCACTTTCTGATTCGAATTAGCTCCGGCAAGGAATTTTCTGCTTCGCTGCGGCAATTTTATTTTTGCTCCGCTCCCGCTCCTTTACATTTAAATTGACTATTTATATTTCACACCTTAGTATTAATTTTGTTATGCCGTTTGCAACATCAAGCAATATTCAATTCCGATTATATGTATTCTTGATCGCCGTCTATATCGGGCTAGATCTTTATAAAGCCCCCCCATAAACCGATATTCCAAATTGACTCCTTGCGATTCTAGATGGCGCAATTCTCATCCGATTTGGCTAACATTTTGCAAACCGGTTTCTTTCATGTACTCCAAACATCTTGTCAAGTATATCGGTTCAGTTTTCCATCAGACTCACTTAGATGTTTTCGTCCATTGTGATACCACAGGAATAGAAGAAGGAAGATACCTTCTAGTTCCTTCCGTTGAACCATCCAGATCGCTTTAAAAAGCCCAATAACTTGCAAATGTTCACATCCGCTAAATCAGACAGGTTCTCAAAGAAGAACTCCTTTTGATTCTTAGTGTGGGACACACACACACACAAGGTGTTCTATAGTCTCTTCTTCTTCGATGTCCTCACAGCTTCTGAAAAAGTCATTGCTGGCAACCATCATGTTTTCCGATTAGACAGTGACCTGTCATGACGGACACAATGACTGAGACATGTTCTAGCTAATGACAGCGAAGCGGTAGACCTCTTCAAGTCTATATTAGGCCACATAGTTTGGAATGCCCACAGCCTCCTCTTTGTGACCATCTATCATTCGTTGTCCTTCGGACCTGGTACTGAAAACTTAGCTTACATATCGCTATAGGCATACCCACAGATTTCAGTATCCCTGGTGCATCAGACGGTGTCGTATCCGGCTAAGAATTGAGCAGTAGGTGGACTTTTGAAGCGCCGTCCACCAGACCACAATACCATATAGCATTATAGGTCTGACAACTGCAGTATATACCCAATGCATGACACGCGGTCTTAACCCCCAACTTTTGTCAATGGTTCTCTTGCAGGTGCATAGGGCAAGAGTGGTCTTTCTTGCCTTTTTCAAAATGTTGGATTTGAGAACCTAAAGTGAAACTTCTTTTGATTGTTAGTGCGGGACACACACACAGAAGGTGTTTTATTGTGTCTTCCTCTTTGATGTCCTCACAGCTTCTGTAAAAGTCGTTGCTAGCAACCTTCAGTCTTGCAGCATGTTTTCCGATTGGACAGTGACCTGTCATGACGGACACAATGACTGAGACATGTTCCAGCCAATGACAGCAAAGCAGTAGACCTCTTCAAGTCTAGATTGGGCCACATAGTTTTGGAATGCTCACAGTCCCCTCCTTGTGAACATCTATCATTCGTTGCCCTTCGGGCCTGCTCCTGAAAACTTAGCTTACATGTCACTAGAGGCAAATCCACAGATTTCAGTATCCCTGGAATGTGTAGGGTAGTTCCTAGTCAGCCATCTCGTTGAGAGATCTGCGACAGTCGAGGGCGCAGTCAATTGACTATCCCACTCTAATTATTTCTATATATGCGGCCCTGTTCTTTTCCCTTGTCGACAACTGCCATCACCAAACTGTCCCTAGCGACATTAGCAAAGGTTCTTGGACCCATTTTACTATTGTTCGCCCTAGTTCTTTTAGTCATGGGATGCACTCCAGGTGACCGCAGCTTTTTGGCTGATGTTTGGTGGTGCAGTTTCCGAATCTAGACGTGTAGTCTGTGGGGTAGCCTGTTCAGCGAATCCCCGAGCCCAATCTAGGGAGTCTCTCTCCCTTATAGTGAGAGCCTTAGGATCATTCGCACCAAGCCTCTCAATAAACCTGACAGGGATACGCCTTCTATTATTCCAATCTCTTAAAGAGCGTGTTGGTTTGCCGGGGGTGGCCGATGCCCTAGGTAAATTATAGGCATGCGGAGAAGGAATAGGTTCGGCCTTGCCCTTAAGACTCGAATAAGGTGTCTTCGTCAAAAGCCCCTGCTGACCAGTCGTCTGTCGGCTAGTGGAGCCTTGAGCAGCCGCTCCAGCAGTCGAAGTTTCAGAAGCAGAAAATGTACTACGTCTTGATACCACCACCGCAACTGTTGGGTCTTTGGAGTCCATTCTAAGCCTACTTCCGGGCTCTAGATCTGCCGCTCCACTGGAAACAGATGCAGATCATTAACCGCCTAATGGATATCTCTATCGTAGCTATCCTTGAGTGACTTAATTTTTTCTTCCCAAAATAATGACCTTTACGAGTTACAGAAAAATTTGTGCGGAGTGAAATAACCAAACGTCCTCTCCACTCGACGGAAGAAACAAGAAGAAAGCACGCTAACTGCGAAGTAAAATTGTGTTATACAGATTTCCACTCTGGAATTCAAACTCATACCCTCTCATATTGCTCCAGCTGATTTAGTTTCCTTTGAGTTTAAGTTAATTCCATGTTTGACTATTTAAAATTTGTTTAAGAAAAATTTCCCCCTTTATTGCAGGTTTTATTTCGATTTATTTTTTAACTTTTCCTTTTTGTGCAAAAATAAGTGCCAAAAGTTATTACAACAATTGGATAGCATGAATCACCGTCAATAAAGTCATAACCATAAACTTTTATTGAATGAACAAATTGAAAATACGAGCAGAAATTCATCACTAAATGCAATAGAATGTGAAGCAATCAATGCATTGCCATAATGGACAATAACTCAGAACTTCAAAGCAGCAAACAAACGCGATAAGCCATCATGCAATTTATGTACGAATACCCACCTCGATTCTACCTAACTGCTGCGAGTATGTTGAAGGAATGGGATGAATTCGGGTTGTAACCTACTCCTGCTCCGTCCGTCGATTGTTCGATTTTTTTTTGGTATATAACCATCTGAAGGAACATTAATCTTAAAGGCTTTAAATTGAATTGAATAGAAGTGAAAGGTGTGCAGCTATTGCTGAGCATTATGTTGGCCAAATAGCTGCTCACCTAGATTTGATGTTGGCCCGCCAGGACCACCTAGCATACGATTTGGGAGTTTGAGACAAGAGCTGAAGAAATGTTGGGTAAGGTCTTGCAAATTTGTTTTTAGAGAGAATTTCTTAAAAAGTTTGTCTTAAGAGAAAATTTCTTAAAAATTTTGTCTTTAGAGAAAATTTCTTCGAATTTTTGTTTCTAGAGAATACTAGTCGAATTCGGCCCACTCCACTGCGCCTTCTTTAACTCTCTAATATGTTTTTAGGGTGGGGACATTTCGTCCTGAATACGTATATCGAATTCGTGCCGTTGTAGCTTATGACGCTGAACGCGTTCGAATCTTGGCGAGAACATCGGACAAAGCGGTGTTTATACCCTCTTAATGTTGGCGACATTTGCGAGGTACAATGCCATGCACGGTCATTTAAAAAAATTTCCCCAAAGAGGTGTCGCACTATGGGACGCCGTTCGGACTCGGCTATAAAAAAAGGCCCCCCTTCTCGGTTCCTGGTGGCAATGTTCCTCCTTAGGGTAATGTTCTCATTAGGGGAGCGATGGCATCTCAGCCATTTCGACTCAAATATGGATATCAAATTTGTGCTGCACACCCAAATTTTAATACCATATTCGTTTTCTGGTCTCCAATATCTGTCATTTGACACCCTTATTGTGCCCAAGGGACCACTTTCCGACATGGGTGGCGTTTTTCGGGTCATGGGGGAGGGGTCCGCCTCCTCCCGATATCTAAAAATTATATAGCCTATGTTTCCTTCCAGACAAAAACATAAAATCTATGAAATTTTTAAGAAAATCGGTTCAGCCAAGTATCATTTAGTCATAATGGGTCTAATGGCGTTTTTGAGGGGTGGCATGACCCCTATACTTCGATATGATTTTGTATGCCAGATTCGAAATCTACTCCCGAATACCTTTTTTTGAATCCCATATTTTAATGAGCGTCCAATATGTCTGTTAGGGTGAGTTTTGGGGTTGGGGTGGCCCGATGGGTACCTAGACTGAAATTTTAATACCATATTCGTATTCTACTCTCCAATACCTTTCATTTGATATCTATATTGTCCCGATCGGTCCACTTTTGATTTTGGGTTGTGTTTTTGGCATAAGGGGGAGGGTCCGTCCCCCTTCCGATACCGAAAAATTATATAGCCTTTGATTCCTTCCAAACCAACCAACACAATATGCGAATATTTCGAGAAAATCGGTTCTGCCGTTTTTCAGTCCATACGGAACAAAGTCCCATATATCCGTGATTGGTTAATTTGCCTATTTTGGGCGTTTTTGTGGGGGTGGGGGAAACCCTATACTTCGACATGAATTTGTATACCAGATTCGTTATCTACTCCCGCATACTTTTCATTTGATACTCATATTGTCCACGGAGGCCACCGTAGCGCAAAGGTTAACATGTCCGCCTATAACGCTAAACGCCTCAGTTCGAATCCTGGCGAGACCATTAGAAAAAATTTTCAGCGGTGGTTTTTCCCCTCCTAATGCTGGCAACATTTGTGAGGTACTATGCTATGTAAAACTTCTCTCCAAGGATGTGTGGCACAGCGGCACGCCGTTCGGACTTGGCTATAAAAATGAGGCCCCTTATCATTAAGCTTAAACTTGAATCGGACTGCACTCATTGATATGTGAGAAGTTTGCCCCTGTTCCTTAGTGGAATGTTCATGGGCAAAATTTGCATTTGCATTGTCGTTATCGGTCCACTTTAGATTTTGGATGGTGTTTTTGGGGTAACGGTGGAGAGTCCGCTCTCTTCCGTTATGAATAAATTATAAAGCCTTTTCCTACTTCCTGACCATATTCGTAATCTACTCCCGAATACCTTTCATTTGAGTCCGATATTGTCATGGTCGTCAAATAAACCTATTTTAAGGGGTTTTGGGGCTGGGGCGGCTCCCCAGGTACTTGGACCCAACTTTTGTTTTGAAATTCGTACTCTACTGTTGAATACCTTTCATTTGAATCCCATATTGTCCCGATCGGTCCACTTTTCTTTTTGGGTAGTACTTTTGTGGTAAGGGGGAGGGCCCGCCCCCCTCCCGATATCAAAAAATTATATAGCCTATGTTTCCTTCCAGAATTTCAAGGTGATTCAGTACAGTTTTTGAGTCTATACGGAACAAACATACAAACAAACTCAAATTGAATTTTATATATAAGATTTCTTCGAGATTTTGTTTTTAGAGAAGATTTTTTGAAAAATTTTGTCTTTAGAGGAAATTTCTTCCAAATTTTGCCTTTAGAGGACATATATCTTCTAAGTTTGATCTGCCAAAGAAACAGCCAAAATTTTTATTGGGTTCTCTTTTTTGGGAATGCGTTTCCTTGTCTGTGTGAGTTCTTCATTGTGCTCCACTCTTTTGGAGGTAACAAAAGCGCAAAACGTTAACATTCTCTCCCCCCAACAGACATAGTCCCACTGACGAAGCGAATGTCAGCAGCTGATGTTCTGCTGCACGAACAGTTCCTGGAATAGTTTTACATTTTACGTTTAAAAAAGGAAACTGTTTGATTTCGCCATTTCCTTTTTATGACTGCGACTCGCGCTTTTTCCCCCTATTCTCCCCCTTTTCATTCTTCAGTTATTTGTTTGTGCACTTGGTTGGAATGGCTGCCGCCTCAAGCTAGGGGAATACACAAAAAAGGCTTTGGCTCTTTAGAATGTTTAAATTCTTTGTGTATATGTGTGTCAGTCGATCGCTTTCAAAGGCCTTCCCTGGAATGTTTGTCTTTGGCTAGATGCCTTTTTTGTGTCCTGACGGAGTCCTGTTTAAAAAAGCCTCTGTTATGCTCCTCGTCTGTTTGTTTAGGGTTCTTCAAAGTTATTGCCGTTGCCAGTTTTTGTTATTTATTTCATTTGCTAAATTTTGCTTTTGATTGCGGCAGCAATTCAATGGCACAGTGAAACCAGCCCTTAAAGGTAATTAGAGGAAAATGATTCAAAAATTAGTTGATAGATTTTTGGATAGGATAGAATGTATGAAAAGTTTGTTTATGTTTTACAATGCTCGGAATTTTTAAAAACAACCTAGATTTCTGCTAATTAGTTTCATATGGACCCATTGTTGAAAACTTGGCTGAGTTCTAAAGACATAATTCGCTCCAACAAAAAATGTCATGTTGGACAGGAAACTGAGCTGGAAGTGTCACATTCGGGAGCGTGCCGAGGAGGCTCAAAGATGTTGGGCACTATATAACCGGGCAGTAGGCTCGAAATGGGGCCAAAATTTTATGAAAGTCTGCTGAATCTACAGTTGCGTGATTAGACCAATAATTACTTACCCCTCAGTAGTTTGTTAATAAATTAAACCAAATGGTCGCTTATGCTGATGACGTGACAATTTCGGTTAGGGGAAAGTTTCCCTCTAAGAGATATACTTCAGGAAGCTCTACGTCTAACAACATAGTGAGCTATCGAAAGTGGTCTAGGTTTAAATTCGTGCAAGACAGAAGTAGTTCTTTTCAGCAGGAGATACAAGTTGCCTAAAGTGGAACCTGTCTCCTTGGGTGGAGGGAATGTCCGAGGATTTACAGAAAGCGCAAAATATCTGGGTGTTTTGCTGGACAGGAAATTTAACTTCAAATCCAACATTTTGGAAAGGGCAAGAAAGGTCACCGTAGCGCAGAGGTAAGCATGTTCGTCTATGACGCTGAATGCCTGCGTTCGAATCCTGACGAGACCATCAGAAAAATTTTCAGCGGTGGTTTTCCCCTCCTAATGCTGGCAACATTTGCGAGGTACTATACCATGTAAAACTTCTCTCCAAAGGGGTGCTGCACTGCGGCACGCCGTTTGAACTCGGCTATAAAAAGGAGGCCCAGTTTTTTAATAAATTAAGAGAATAATGCAAATGTAAACATATGTAAGTAAAAACCTTAATAGTAACAAAACAAAATATTTAAAATGTGTCTCTTGTTAATAGATTTCACTAAATAAACTCTTGAAAAAGTAGGAAAAAAGCCGACGAAACCTCGGGGGAAGGATGAAATAAACTTGTTTTATTTGCATTTTGAAACATATTGACCCTAAAAACCCGCAAAAATCACGTAAGAGATTAGAGGCCCCTTTATCATTGAGCTTAAACTTGAATCGGACTGCACTCATTGATGTGTGAGAAGTTTGCCCCTGTTCCTTAGTGGAATGTTCATGGGCAAAATTTGCATTTGCAAGAAAGGCCACTCTTGCCCCATACATCTGCAAGAGAGCCATTGGCAAAAGTTGGGGGCTTAGAGCGCGTGTCATACATTGGGTATATACTGCAGTTGTCAAACCTATGATGCTATATGGTGTTGTGGTCTGGTGGACGGCGGTTCAAAAGTCCACCTACTGTTCAATACTCAACTGGATCCAAAGGATGACTTGTTTGTGCATCACAGCCGCACTGAGGACGACACCATCTGATGCTCTGAATTTAAGACTACATCTTATGCCTCTGGACATTGGGTCTAGGCCCACTGCCGTAAGGCTAAGGGAACTTTCTCTTTGGTCATGTGGCGCCTACGGACACTGTGTTATCCTTGATACAATACCCGATATTCCAGGCAGTGTCGATTACACCCTACCTGAGCCGCTTTTTGATAAAAATTATTGTACCGCTATTCCTAATAGAACCGATTGGAACTACGACATCCCTGGTAAGAGAAGTTACATAGACTTCTATACGGATGGTTCCAAACTAAACGACCAGGTGGGCTTTGGGGTTAAGATATAATGTCATTACGACGATTGGCATATCTTCTCAGACAGCCAGACAGCAATTAAATCCCCGGAAAACGTATTTCTGAACACAAAAACCGCCCTCGACTGTCACAGATCTTACAACGAGATGGCGGAACAGTTCAAAATTCACCTGTTCTGGGTGCCGGACCACAGAGATATCCCAGGGAGTTTTAAAGCTGACACGCTTGCAAGACTAGGAACTGCCCTACACATTCCAGGGATACTGCAATCTGTGGGTATGCCTCTAGCGACATGTAAGCTAAGTTTTCAGAACCAGGCCCGAAGGACAACAAAAGATAGATGGTCACAAAGGGGGGGGCTGGGAGCATTCCAAAACTATGTGGCCTAATCTAGACTTGGAGAGGTCTACCACTTTGCTATCATTGGCTAGAACAGACGTCTCAGACAGACTGTCGAATCGGAAAACATGCTGACAGACTAAAGGTTGCCAGCAACGACTTTTTCAGAAGCTGTGAGGACATCGAAGAAGAAGAGACTATAGAACACCTTCTGTGTGTGTGTCCCGCACTAGTAGTCAGAAGGAGTTCTACATTAGCTGTTCATTTCTTTGAGAACCTGTCTGATTTAGCGAATGTGAACATTCACAAGTTATTGGGCTTTTTAAAGCTATCTGGATGGTTCAACGGTAGGAACTAGAAGTCATCTTCCTTCTTCTGTTCCAGTGGTATCACAGTGAATGAAAATGTCTAAGTGAGTCTGATGGCAAACCCCCACTTAAACCTAATCTAAACCAATTCTTACTGACTCCTCAGTAGTTTATGGGACTGCAATGGGGAAAAAGTGTAACTTGAGGATCTGGGCTGCGAAGATAAGCCATTGTGACTCTTCAATCCATTTAACATTACAAAGCCAATAGTCGTAATAAAAAAATGTATAAAGAACACCCGATTAGTGGGTCCTTGTATAGGATTCTAAAGCAGTATTGGGCTCAAATCCAGACATTCCTTTAAAGTCTTACCACTCCCATTCATTATCGCCTATTATCGCCCCATTAGAGCCCATTTTCTTCACTATCCCACCCAAATCCTCCGATCTTTAATCCACTCTGCCTCCAGTATATAGATACCAATAATACATCCGTATTCTCTCTTCTGATTCTAACCGCTGTACCTTCTATAGATCCATAACCTTCGCTCACCTCTTCCCTCAAGCGGAATGCCGTTCCTCCAACCCTTTGACCTATACGGTTCTGTATGAATATCCTATATCCGTCCAATCTAAAAGTAAGTCTCGTATTGAGCTTGTGTTCAGCAAAGTGCCAACAGTGTCAACTTGTTTACTGATGCTGACTCCAACAAGCAATATTCTTGGATTGAGTCAATCCTTTGATTCGAAAGCGGCGACATACCAATTCAACGGCCATTTCCGTCTTCTCCCATTCGACACGTTCAACTGTCTCCTTGAATTGAGACACCATCAACTCTATTTGGAAGTCTTCATATCGTGAATCACTTCTACTGCCTTTACTATCTCTCTTCTTTTTATACACACTACCATTTGATGGGGTTATACTAGTTTAGTCATTCCGTTTGTAACACTTCGCAATATTGATCTGCGACTCCATAAAGTATATAAATGGTGATTTTTTTGAGGTTAGGATTTTCATGCATTAGTATTTGACAGATCACGTGGGATTTCAGACATGGTGTCAAAGAGAAAGATGCTCAGTATGCTTTGACATTTCATCATGAATAGACTTACTAACGAGCAACGCTTGCAAATCATTGAATTTTATTACCAAAATCAGTGTTCGGTTCGAAATGTGTTCATTCACCGTAACGTTGCGTCCAACAGCATCTTTGAAAATATACGGTCCAATGATTCCACCAGCGTACAAACCACACCAAACAGTGCATTTTTCGGGATGCATGGGCAGTTCTTGAACGGCTTCTGGTTGCTCTTCACTCCAAATGCGGCAATTTTGCTTATTTACGTAGCCATTCAACCAGAAATGAGCCTCATCGCTGAACGGTGAGTGAACACATTTCGAACCGAACACTGATTTTGGTAATAAAATTCAATGATTTGCAAGCGTTGCTCGTTAGTAAGTCTATTCATGATGAAATGTCAAAGCATACTGAGCATCTTTCTCTTTGACACCATGTCTGAAATCCCACGTGATCTGTCAAATACTAATGCATGAAAATCCTAACCTCAAAAAAATCACCCTTTATATATATATATTCTGGATCGTCTCTACATTCTGAGTCAATTTAGCCATGTCCGTCCGTCCGTCTGTCGAAATCACGAATGAACTCTAGCACAGATACCACTTATTGATGTATTGGGTTGCCTAAAAAGTAATTGCGGATTTTTTAAAAGAAAGTAAATGCATTTTTAATAAAACTTAGAATGAACTTTGATCGAATATATAATTGCCATTTTGTTCGATAACCTTTTGCCATCTTCCTGGCAAATTTAGTATTCCACGCTCATAGAACTTCTGGCCTTTATCTGCAAAAAACTGAACCAAGTGCGATTTTATAGCCTCATCATTGCCGAAAGTTTTACCATTTTAGGAGCTCTGCAAAGATCGAAATAAATGGTAGTCTGATGGTGCAAGGTCAGGGCTATATGGTGGATGCATCAAAAGTTCCCAGCCAAGTTCACTCAGTTTTTGGAGAGTGATCAAAGATGTTTGCGGTCTAGCGTTGTCCTGGTGGAATATGACACCTTTAAGATTGACCAATTCTGGTCGCTCCTCCTTAATGGCTGTATTCAATTTGTCCAATTGTTGACAGTAAACATCCGAATTAATCGTTTGGTTCCTTGGAAGCAGCTCAAAATATACCACACCCTTCCAATCCCACCAAACAGACAGCATAACCTTCTTTTGGTGCATATCAGCCTTTGAAGTGGATTGAGCTGGTTCACCATGCTTGGACCATGATCGTTTTCGACTAACGTTGTTGTAAACAATTCATTTTTCATCTCCAGTTATGATTCGTTTTAAAAACGGATCGAATTCATTGCGTTTAAGGTGCATATCACAAGCGTTGATTCGGTTTGTTAAATGAATTTCTTTCAATACATGTGGTACTGATAACTGACAGAAGAAAGAATGCAATTACAGAGTCACAAGCCGTTGAAAAAATTTGTCAATGCCGACTATATTACTACTATGTTACCGACAATTACTTTTTGGGCAACCCAATATATGGGAGCTGTATCAAGCCATTGTACAAAATTTCTGCCAAATCGGATTAGAATTTCGTCCTCTAGAGGCTCAAGAAGTCAATATCCCAGATCGATTTATATGCGCCATATTTAACACAGTTGTTGGAAGTCATAACAAAACACCTCATGCAATATTTCTGCCAAATCGGATGAGATCTGCGCCCTCTAGCGGCTCAAGAACTCAAGATCCAAATCGGTTTATATAACAGCTATACCAGGTTAAGAACCGATTTTAACCATACTTAGCACAGTTGTTGGAAGTGATACCGAAACACCACATGCAGAATTATAGCCAAATCGGATCAAAAATGCGCCCTCTAACAACTGAAGAAGTCAAGACCCGAGATCGATTTATATGGCAGTTATATCAGGTTATGAACCGATTTCAACCATACTTAGTACAGTTTTTGGAAGTTATACCAAAACACCTCATGCAAAATTTTAGCCAAATCGAATGAGATTTGCGCCCTCTAGCGGCTCAAGAACTCAAGATCCAAATCGATTTATATGGCAGCTATATCAGGTTATTAACCGATTTCAACCATACTTAGTACAGTTTTTGGAAGTAAAACCAAAACACCTCATGCGAAATTTTAGCCAAATCGAATGAGATTTGCGCCCTCTAGAGGCTCAAAAAGTCAAGACCCAAGATCGGATTATATGGCAGCTATATTAGGTTATGTACGGATTTACGCCATACAGTTGTTGGAAGTCACAACAAAACACCTCGTGTAAAATTTCAGCCAAATCGGATGAGAACTGCGCCCTCTAGCGGCTCAAGAACTCAAGATCTAATATCGGTTTATATACCAACTATACCAGGCAGAAATACCAAAACATCACATGCAAAATTACAGCCAAATCGGATAAAAATTACGCCCTCTAACAACTGAAGTAGTCAAGACCCTAGATCGGTTTATATGGCAGCTATAACAGTTTATATACCGATTTCAACCATCGGACGAGTACTGCGCCCTCTAGTCAAATCGGACGAGAACTGCGCCCTCTAGAGGCTAAAGAAGTCAAGACCCAAGATCGGTTTATATGGCAGCTATATCAAAACATGGACCGATTTAGCCCATATACAAGCCCAACCGACCTACACTAGTATGAAGTATTTGTGCAAAATTCCATGCAGCTGGCTTTATTCCTTCGAAAGTGTGACTTTTGATAAGCCAACGATTTAACCTTTGGGTACTTTACATATGCTTTGAAACCAAATGTGTAAGGGTGATAGTAAGATTGGTAGTAGGCCGAGAGAAAAATAAACAAAAAAAATTAGTTACGTAGGTATAGAGAAGAAAAAAAAATTTTGGGAGATGGATTGAAAAAAGAAACTTGAAGAGAAAAGACATTAATTTTTTTGTGCTACGGAAGAAAAATGTAGAAAAATTGTTTAAATATCAGAAAGAAAAGAAAAATAAAAGGTTGTGCCAGAAAAATAACAAAAAGCCATAACCGGACTTTCTAATAAGGATCTAAGGACCGAAAACAACATTGCATCAATTTTGCAGTCCATAAACTTGGGGTCATTTGCAATAACAGCGACCAAAGACACGTTATGGACCTACAATTCTGCAGAAAGAAATTCTCTAGAGATTGGATGCAGTAAACCTTGAACTTCGAAACTCTCCTTACCAACATTTTGCTGGAGCAGCAATTCTCAATTATATTAAAGTTTTACCCGAATATACCAGTTTTTCAAAATACCCGGATGCGTCAATTTTTTTTAATATATCCGGATATGCCAAATATTTATAAATATACGGATTTCAAAATCCTTATTGGCTGTTTAACCATTTTAAGCTGGAACTAACAAAGTGCCAAGAATCCAAACACTTTCCTTGCAAAAATATATTAAATTCATTTCAATTATTATCACAGTTAGATTAAGTATTTCACGTTAAATTCAACATCTTATACAAATTTAATATGAAAATAAGAAGACCACCGTCAACAGGCCTGATGACATCGTGGGAATTAATTTGGTAAGTCCAAAACACACTTACACATATTTCTTATTATTGTTTCTTATTTATTTGTTTTTAAATTATTCCCTATAAAATTAATAATCCATGATTTTAGTTTAATTTGCCATATGTTTACCAAACTTGCCTATAAAATCAAATTTCATATATAATTACGAATTTTCATTTTACACTCAAAACTTTTTTTTTTTTTTTTTTTTATTTTTTTATTTATCACTATCCATGTTACAAAGTTAAAATATAAGATTTTCAATATAACATATTATGAGATTTTACATATAGTATTGCATCAAGTAAGGCTTATAATATAATAGAAAAATAAATACCTAGTAAAAGAGCCATGTAAGGAAAAAGATAGGCAAAACCTTTGATAATCTACAAAATTTAAAGAAATTTTCAGTCAACCACTTTAATCATCTTTTTGTTATAAAAGATGTAAATATGGTTAACCGTACAAATGTCTTATTAAATGGATATGTGAAGATCTGCATCTATCTTCAAATCTTTGTGAAATTTCATTAAATATTTCAGATAACAACTTAAAATTAAATCTTGAATGTAATGTATTCGTTGGAAATCTTCTTGGTAGATTTAAGATACATTTTAGGTTTTTGTTTTGAATGACTTGAAGTTTTTTGAGATTCGTTTGTGTCATCTGTGTTGACCAAATTGGGCAACCGTAAGTAATGATCGGCCGGATACACATTTTATAAATTAGTGTTTTATTTTTGACATTTAGTTTTGATTTTCTGTTTAACAGCGGAAACAATGCTCGTCCGCATTTTATAGCTTTCCCAGAAATATAAGATATGTGGGCATTAAAGTTGAGTTTTTTGTCGAATAACACGCCTAAATATTTCACCGAATCCTCCAGGGGAATGATCTCATTATTCACCGACAACTGAATACTAGGAATTCTTTTTGGCGATTTGTTATAAGGAAAAATTATTGCTTTTGTTTTGGCGGAGTTGATCTTGATTTTCCATCTGTCAAAATATTTTTGAGAAACAGTTATCGCCTTTTTCATGTTCTTGACTAAAGCATTCGAAACTTTTCCTGAAGTGATTAGGGCAGAGTCATCCGCATAAAACGCTGCCTTTTGATTTCTTGGGATACTAAAGTCCGCAGTAAAGATGGAGTATAAGTGGGGCGAGAGAATTGAGCCCTGGGGGACACCTGCTGGAATTGAACGTTCTGTGGATATTCCTTCACCTACTGTTACAATAAATGATCTTCCCAATAGAAAACTTTGTATCATTTTTTGCAAATAAATAGGATATCCAAACTGGTTCATCTTAAAAATAAGTCCATTATGCCAAATAGAATCAAATGCCTTTTCTATATCAAGAAAAACAACACTCAAAACTATATTGTATTATGCCAAACAAATATTCATGATTTGTACTTTTATTTTAATTATCATTCACTTATAAATATAAACGTTTGTTGTTGATTATGAAACTTTAAGGGGTTTCATTACGTCACGAAAGGTGAAGGTAGTCTATTAGGAGGTGCATTTAGGGCTGACGAGAATTGGTAAGTCAGCAGGAGGGTCGGGTAAAGAGTCCAGAGCAACAACCTCACATCTAATGTTGCTCACTAACTATTAATACCATCCGGATTCTTAAGCTCACTAGCACAAACACACACCCACACATCACACATGACACAATAGCTACCTTACACTTTACTTTTATGTAGACGCATCCGAATTAGTCTCCAAAGGAAAAGAACTGCCCCAAGACTGAGCACGGCCGGGGCCAGAAGGTAGCGTCTCCGGAGGGGATTGAGCCAGAAGGGTGGATCGTCACAAAAGTTAGCGTGCTTTCGACAGGCAGACGGACGGACGAACGTTCGGACAGACGGACGGACGGACGGACATGGCTAGATCGACTTAAAATGTCATGACGATCAAGAATATATATACTTTATAGGGTCTTAGACGCCTATTTCGAGGTGTTACAAACAGAATGACGAAATTAGTATACCTCCATCCCATGGTGGAGGGTATGAAACCAGCAAAACTGGAAATTGTTGAGTTATTAATTTCATTATTTCTTATATTAATTTGAATAAAAATTAATGGATTGTTTTTTTTTTCTCTTTTCAGGTATGATTATTGACCTAAATATAAATTAAAGGCAAGTTATTAGCACTTTAAATTAAATTTTAAAATTTATCATTAATCTTAAACTCATTAATATGAGAGTAGTATACTCGCTGTTCCTTAATGGAATGTTCTTTGGTAAAGCATTTTCCAAAATTTATTTGGGCCTATAATGGATTATTCATTAATCACCACTATGACCATAAAAAGTTTTAACTCCCTTTTCAATCCTTTCACCTAAACCGAGCCAAAAAATTATTTGGAGCCACTGTGCCCCCGCAGCACAAAAACTCAATTGAATGCTGGCAATGGAAAAGACAATTTCAGATATTTTGCTGCCAGTGATGAATATTAAAAAATGTTTGTTATCAATTATAGGCTATCCTTAAAATTAAGTATCAGTATTACGCCTCGAGGCCTATCATACCCCATGCCATTCATCCTTTATTCAGATTCATACACACTGTACTTATGTAGCGACCATTTCCCTTACCCGCAGCTTTTTGTAAATGGCTGTCTATGCCACTTTACTTTTTGTATATCACTTCGTTTCGTTATTCAAGACGTATGTTTTACAGAACACTTCTTCTGTTTGTTTTGTTTTTTTTTTCCTAATTCGCTATAAAATGTCTGGAAAAAAGCCGCAATGCGGCATAGAATTTATGTATTATGTGAGAGGCACATTCTTTGACTTCGACTTCAAGTCCAAGGAGGCGAAAAGTAACTTCTGCTCTAGCTTTGAATATTCAAGGGAATGCCCTGAGCTATTTTTTTCTCAACACCACAGTCGAAGTCGTTGTTGTAAGGCCAAATGTATGAATGCAAGGATCTATGGCAAGACATTCATTCATATTTGCTCTATGGCTTGGCTAGCTACTATCTGTGGGTTTCAAATGCACTCACCGCAGAGAGTTTCGAAAATAGGTTGAATGCTAAATTGAGGAAAGTGAGGCGAGTGATGCCAACTTTTGGGATTTTGTTTATAATTTTAAGTGCTCCGAGTATCAGATTTTGAGGAAATTTGAAATAAAAAACAAGTAAGAGCTTGCTAAGTTCGGCCGGGCCGAATCTTATATACCCTGCACCAAGGATCGCATTTGTCCAGTTCTTCTCCTGACATCTATTCTTAGGCAAACAAGGATATAATAAAGGATTTGCTCTGCTTTAAGAGCGATATTAAGATATGATCCGGTTCGGACCACAATTAAATTATATGTTGGAAACCTGTGTAAAATGTCAGCCAATTTGAATAAGAATTGCGCCCTTTGGGGGCTCAACAAGTAAAATAGAGAGATCGATTTATATGAGAGCTGTATCAGGCTATAGACCGATTCAGACCATAATAAACACGTATGTTGATGCTCATGAGAGGATCCGTCGTACAAAATTTCAGGCAAATCGAATAATAATTGCGACGTCTAGAGGTTCAAGAAGTCAAGATCTCAGATCGGTTTATATGGCAGCTATATCAGGTTATGAACCGATTAGAACGATATTTGGCACAGTTGTTGGATATCATAACAAAATACTACGTGCCAAAATTCATTCAAATTGGATAAGAATTGTGCCCTCTAGAGGCTCAAGAAGTCAAGACCCAAGATCGGTTTATATGACAGCTATATAAGGTTATGGACCGATTTGAACCATACTTGGCACAGTTGTTGGATATCGTAACAATATACGTCGTGCAAAATTTCATTCTAATCGGATAAGAATTGCGCCCTCTAGAAGCTCAAGAAGTCAAGACCCAAGATCGGTTTATATGGCAGCTATACCAGGTTATTGACCGATTTGATACTTAGTACAGTTGTTGGAAGTCATACCGAAACACTTCGAGCAAAATTTCATTCCAATCGGATAACAATTGCGCCCTCTAGAGTCTTAAGAAGTCAAGACCCAAAATCGGTTTATATGGCAGCTATATCAGGTTATGGACCGATTTCAACCATACTTGGCACAATTGTTGGATATCATAACAAAACACGTAGTGCAAAATTTCATTCCAATCGGATAAGAATTGCGCCTTCTAGAGGCTCAAGAAGTCAAGACCCAAAATCGGTTTATATGGCAGCTATATCAAAATATGGACCGATATGGCCCATTTATAATCCCAACCGACCTACACTAAAAGGAAGTATTTGTGCAAAATTTCAAGCGGCTAGCTTTACTCCTTCGGAAGTTAGCGTGTTTTCGACAGACAGACAGATTGACGGACATGGCTAGATCGACAAAATTTTTTAGTGAAAAGCCGACGCTATTGAAATATCTGCAGTTTGCGAACGGGTGGTGATATCTTTTTGATATTTTTTTAAGATTGAGCTGAGGTGCTAAAGCCATCATGTGCGTAATTAGGCCCTCGGTGGTCCCGGCGCTTCTCGGCAGGCTCCTTAGTTTGATGTGGTAGCCTTCAACTGAGTTTCCTGTGTAACGATGAACGCCACACAGATCGGAGCTCAATATTCTAACCTGTTTAGTTCTCATAGTTATTCTGAGGCCGGAAACTGCTGTGTAAATACCGCCTGTTGATAGTTGTGCCCCAGGTTATGACACTGACATCAATCGTTTGCTGTCCAGCCTTAATCGATTGACACTATGCGACTTCAATGCGAATCAAGAGTTATTAAATTTTCTCGGTGGAGCAGATTGATGGCTCGAAGTTTTGCTCAGTAAATGAATATACCCAATTATGGTTGATTCCAGCAGTTCGTCATTTCCATTGCATTATCTGGTCAGTTTAATGAAGGTTTTTGGCAACCGGTCATTGCATTGGGATCAGAACTCCTAACCCTTAATACTCCCCATAACCGAGCCTCTTCATAATTTCTGAACGACTAATGTGCATCATTCATTACAAAGCCGCTTTCAATGACTTATAATGGCAATAGCCGATATATTGCAATTAACAACCCTCTTCGTTGCAGAGAAAAGTTATTTTGCTTTATCCCAACCGGTCGAATATCTGGAGTAGAAAAGGTTTCCGATGGTGCGAGGGAGGCACTGCTGCCAGCGACACAGTTTTGAAGTGATGGAACTCTGGTATTGCCATCTGGCTGTTCATACTTCACGTACGCATCAAAGTTTGAGGACAGTATGGGACAGGTATTCTGTATTGAGAACCCAGTGTCTCAGAACTGCTCCCGACTGTCTGACCTGTGGTGAAATTTGTGGTGCGAGGGAGGCACTGCTGCCAGCGGCACAGTCTTGGATTGATGGAACTCTGGTATTGCTATCTACACGTTCGCATCAAAGCTTGAGGACAGAATGGGGCAGGTATTCTGCATTGAGAACCCAGTGTCTCAGAACTGCTCCCGGCTGTCTGGCCATAAAACGGTCCTGCAGGGACTGATCCAGGCGATCAGGGAATGTGTTAGATGGTGTGGTGGTCCAGTGTGAACATCTTTGCGGACAGTAAACTGGCCATCAGAGCAATAACAACCAGGACGGTAAGTTCACGAACGGTTTTGGAGTGGAAAATTGAGACAAACGCCTTCTCTGAGTAGGGCACGATCCACTTGTATCGGTGCCGGGCCATAGCGGATTAAGGGGAAATGAAAGAGCGAATGATTTTGCAGTAAAGGCCAGAGGACTGCCGTCAATAAACTTGGCTAACCCGAAGCCTTTCGGCGCGACTCAGTCCGACATCGGGGCTTGGGCGACGAGCATGTAACATTTTGCAACAGCGAAAAGGTTAGTAGGTGACGAAAATTTGTTCGGGCTGCCAAATCTCTATATGTGGTCCAATTTCCCAAACTTTTAGCTCGATAGTGCTCAAAAATCCATATAAAAATTGGCTCGAGGTCTACTATGTCTCTTCTGGTCTCCCACAGTGCGTGTTTTTATTCTCGAGCTACTGGCTGCTTGTAATACAAGGATGGTATCGGTGTCCCTGTGCTACAACGCAGTGCCAAATCACTGTCTATGGATGAAGACATAACAGAGGGGACGATAGTCTGGGCGGTGAATTCGTTTGAACCCAACAAGGAATGGGACCGGATGGCGTATATCATGCTGTGTTGCAAAGGGTAAAACAGTATGCTATACGACCCCTTGGTTGGTTTGAGCCACTCTCTGCTTATGGACTACAGGCGAATCAGTCTATCAGCTTTTATTTGGAAGACCCTGGGGGACTGATTCAGACCGGCTATCACCATGCTTACACTAAGGGTCGGTCGTCTGACAATGTCCTTCATGAAGGGAAGGGTTATGTGGGCGAATAAACCTTGACGGCCTTCTTGGACACAGAAGGGGCTTCTAAAAATGTTAAATGTGAGTTCATATATGGCGCTTTGGTGGACATGAAGGTTCCCCCTCTTTTTTAGTGTATTGGGTTGATATGATGCTCAAAGGCCGGGATTATCAAAGCATCCCTAGTGGAGAGCTCGATTAGGAAGATTGTGACCAGAGGATCACCACACGGAGCGCTTTCATGCCCTCTTTTGTGGCTTCTGGTTGTCAATGGATTTCTTAGACTTTGGGAAGAAGAGGATGAAGGTCGATGCCTACACGGATGACGTCTTCATCATGATAGGTACCTGTGTTCTCTCTACTATTACGGATCTCGTTCAAGGAGCTTTTAGGAAGCTGACTGTATGAGCGAGGGTTAAAGTGTTTTTGCATAAACCCCAGAAAAACTGAGCTCTTACTCTGCACCAAAAGGAGAACGCTGTTTATTTTCAGGGGACCTGTTATAGAAGGGGTAGAGGTGTCACTCTCTTTTCGTAGGCCAAGTACTTGGGTGTGATTCTTGACCATAAATTAAGCTGGAGGAGCAACATTGGGGAAAATATTAAAAGGACACTCCTGTTGCAACTTGATAGCAAGGAATTGAAGTTTTAGGCTAAGAGCAGTACCGTGTATGTTAGTGTAGGTTGCATCCATATCACCTATGGATGCATCGGTCGGCTAACCTATGGATGTCCAGCGTGGCATTGGGCGTTGGACAACTGTGCCCTCCGCAGGACGAAGGTACAGGCTGCCGCCGCGATTGTGCTGATCTTTGCAGCAAAGATACGTGAGAGAACTACTGAATGTCATTCTCAATCTTAGACTTTTGCAAATGTATATTGGTTGGGTGGCAAAGAGATCGGTCCCAAATTGAAGAACTCAGGTACCTGACGCTCCTCGAAATTTGACACATTCTTCTATTCTGTCGAATGACCCGTGTCTGATTATATGGCAATGGAGTCCTTCCTTTTCGACTAGTTGAACGTCGTTTTTCTGAAAAGTGATTTCTTCACGGGGCCTGGGATACACGGATGGGTCATAATTGAATTCCTTACAATCGGGGAATCGTATAGGCTTTTGGTTGGGTGAAACATCTTGCAGGCTGGGGTCTTTGCGGTCCAAAAGGCATTGGGAAGATATCGATGAGGGAGCCTGATCAGACTGTTGTTATATATGTGGGCGTCTATGCCGCTCTGAATGCTCTGCCATTCATTCGAATCGGCCGAAGAGCTGTAAATAAATGGATTGTTGATTCGCGCAGATCGTGCTGTTGAATCAGTAAGCCTACCCCAGTTCGAGATTCTTGATAGGGTGGACAAGGCGATGACCCCTCGTATGAGGAGTGGGCTGATGCAGTGGGTTGCTGGAAGGCGAAGACCATGTCGCCGTGTATTTCACCGATCAGGACCCCGCTTATTTTGGTGCTCAGAAAGCATGGCTGTGGACTGTTGATAGGTATTCCGACTAGTCATTCCAACGTGAAATACTTTACGATGCGCTAAAACCAAGAAGAAGCATACTTCGGCGGGGTATGCGATGGCGAGAAGGAGTTGGAGACGGTCGAGCATCTATTGTGTCCCTGTTTCTCAAGGGAAAACCTCTTTCCGCACCTTAATTCTCTTAGGCACTTAGCTATCTCGTTATTCTGTTGTTCTTTAAAGGCCTGAGTTGGCTGACTGGATCTCAATCGCACCGGTGAGAATTACGTCCTAGTTCGCATGGTTCCCTACTTTTTTGTTCCCAACACTATTGGATGGGGTTTTTGGTCATTCCGTTTGCAACACATCGCAAAGTATAAACATCTCAGACGATTTAGCGATATCCGTGTGACGCACAGCGGGATAGAACCGAAAAAAACTAATAAAAAATATGCCGTGTGAGAACGGGTAAAAATAACTCTTTGGTAAGAGCTGTGGCATTAGTCAGGATTTCAATGCCTTAGGTTATACGGGCGCCTTTTGGCAGGCCCCTAAAGTTGGTCCCCTCGTATTTCGAAAAATTCTTGGGGCTGCCAAATTTGTGATAACTATCGGAAACAAAGATTTGGCAGCCCCAACAAATTTTTAAAATACCGAGGTGACCAAGTTAAGGGGCCTGGGAAAATGATTTTTTTGATTTTCTCCCACTATGTGACGTTTCGTTTGTCCGTCCGTCTGTTGTATAACGCTACATCCACATTTTTCCCAAACGCAGGTTACGTTATTCAACGTGTCAAATCATATCATATTTGGATAGCTGCCACATAGACCGATGTCCCGCTTTAGTCTATCTTGAGCCCATTAAATGACCATTTATTATCCGATTTCACCAAAATTTTGAAAAGTGGGCTGCACTAGGTACTCCGATATGCGCATTAGATATGGTCCATATATGGACCATATTTCGATATAGTTGTCATATAGACCCATCTAACGAATTAGGGTCTTAAGCTCCTGCCAACCGTATCTATTTTCTGATTTCGTTGCCATTTAGAATAATGAGCTGCTATAGGGTCCCCGATATTCCACATACAGCTATCTCCGGTTTTAGGGACCAGTGAGTTGTTTAGACCTGCATTTGATATAGA
Organism: Stomoxys calcitrans; assembly: GCF_963082655.1. Classification (NCBI taxonomy): domain Eukaryota; kingdom Metazoa; phylum Arthropoda; class Insecta; order Diptera; family Muscidae; genus Stomoxys; species Stomoxys calcitrans. Next base: position 93,802,437 of record NC_081553.1, read on the forward strand.
TGGCCAATCACTCCATTAAATACTATGAGCCTCCCTTTAGAGTCTAATACGCGATATGGATAAAGCTGCCATATATCGATAACCCCATTCAAGGTGTAAGGCCCGTAGATTCCGCATTTATTATCCGGTTTCACTGTCAGCTGGCCACCGTAGCGCAGAGGTAAGCATGTCCGCCTATGACGCTGAACGCTTGGGTTTGAATCCTGGTTAGAACATAAGAAATTAAATTTTTTCAGTGGTGGTTATCCCTCCTAATGCGGGAGACATTTATGAGGTATTGTGCCATGTAAAAACTTCTCCCTAAGATTTTTCGCAATGCGGCACACCCTTCAGACTCGGCTTTAAATAAGAGACCCCTCATCTTTGAGCTTGAATCGGACAGCACTTATTAGTATGTGAGAAGTTTGCCCCTGTTCTCATAGAACGTTCATGGACAAATTTGCAATTTGCGTTTGAGCTGTGTTAGATCTGTGGTCGACCGTGCGGTGCACGATTCAGATCAGACTATTTTTGGATATAGCTGCCACACCAATATTTCGATTTAAAGTCTTTTACCCATAAATTATATATTTATTAGCTGAATTTACTGAAATTTGACACAACGACTTATATTAGAACCTATTCACATAAGTCACGAATACGCTTCTAATAGGATCATATTTGAATATAGCTGCCATATATACCGATATTCCGATGTAACCGGATAAGGCCTATTTATTACAAAATTTCGCTGAATTTTTGAATAATGAGTTGTGTAGGACACTCGATGTCCATGCAGGGTTTGGCTATATCGGGTCTTTTGGGCCTACATCCTTTACTCATATAGTCATTCCGTTTGTAACACCTTGAAATATTCGTCTAAGACCCCATAAAGTATATTTATTCTTGATCATCTCGATATTCTGAGTCGATCTTGCCATGTCCGTCCGTCCGTCTCTCGAAATTATGATAGATGTGGAACGCGTAAAGCTAGCTGCTTGAAATTTTGTACAGGTACTTACTTTCGATGTAGGTCGTTGGGGATTGCAAATGGGCCATATCGGTTCAGATTTAGATATAGATCCCATATAAACCGATCTCCCGATTTGACTTCTTGAGCCCATGGAATCCACAATTGTTGTCTGATTTGTCTAAAATTTTGCACGCAGTGTTCTGTTAGGACTTCCAAAAACGGTCCAAATCATTCTATAACCTGATATAGCTCCCATATAAACCGATCTCCCGATTTGATTTCTTGAGCCCCTGCAAGCTACGGTTTCCCTCCGATTTGATTCAAAATTTCGCACATAGTGTTCTGTGCCAAGTACGGTTTAAATCGTTAAAGAACCGGATATAGCTCCCATCTATTAAAACTGATCTTCCGATCTGACTTCTTGAGCCCCTGGAATCCTCCATTTTCATCCGATTTGGCTGAAATTTTGCGTATGGTATTTTGTTGTGTATTCCAACAACTCTGCTAGTTATGGTTAAAATCGGTCAAGACCCTGATATAGCTCCAATATATACCGATCTCCCGATTTGACTTTTTGAGCCCTTGGAAGCCTCCATTTTCATCCGATTTGGCTAATATTTTGCATGTGGTGTTCTGTTATGACTTTCAACAACAGTGCCAAGTACGGTCTAAATCGGTCTATAACCTGATATGGCTCCCATATAAAGCGATCTTCCAATTTGACTTCTTAAGGCCCTGGAAGCCTCGATTTTCATCCGATTTGGCTGAAATTTTGTACATAGTATGTAATGGTCGATTTGTGAGTTTTTAAATTTTCTCCTATATTTTCAATTTTCTCCTTCTTAATGATTTTTTTCCTTCTTATAAATTTTCTAAAATTACTTAAACAAAGGAAATCTTATGGCATTGTTTAGGTTTTACAAATATTCATTCATACTTAATTTAAAATTTTTTTTTTTGCTGTTCGCGAATAATTAATTTTTCGACTCCTTTCGTTGTTGTATATTTTTATTAAGACTACACCTTTTCCTCATGGGTTTGTACGACTGATAGAGTTAGATCAATGTTTATGTTTATACAGTACCTTCTTAGTCAAACGGTATTAAATGACAATTGATCGAACTGGAAGAGATAGATCATATGAGTGACTGAACATCATGCCAAACTGATACCAAGCACGCTAAAGAACTTTCCTCCACGTTTTGATAATCCTATAACCTTTTTTTCTGTTGATCTACCAAACGAATCACATTGAAGTTTTAAGTGCGTGAATCATAAGTTAAAGTGATAGTCTGATTTGATTAATGGGAAAAGATCTCCCCGCCATATAAATTGTTTTATTAAGAAATTACTTTTTTCGTCAACAATTATTTAAATGGTCACATTAAATTATTAAGTGAATCCGAATATTTTGGACTGGTTTGATTTGGAACCACACAAAAGTGGATTCCATACCAGCCAATCGAATCACGAGGGACTTGAGGCAACTCCACGCCAAGATAGCAACTTTAAGACAAGCCATAGCTACGCAAATCGAAACGGGATACCAAGCCCGTTCAGCAGCCCATTATCATTGTCTGACAAAGTACCACAAAGTGCATGTGATCACTTCATAACATCCACCCAAGAGCCTCCAGCCAATGTGATCTAGTTTGCAAATTGCTTGTCTTGACTTAGTTACTCTCAGCGCAAGAGTCCATTCCATACCACACATGCAATCCCAGAGGCGGACCACGCACCTCTTCAAATTTTGGTTCTGAGAGAAGGCAACACTTGTGACAGAGGCCCACACCCGACCATGGTATTTGTTTAGACACCAGTTAAGACATGCAGCCTGTGTAAAATTTCACGTATTTGGGTTTTTCAAAGTTACTCTATGATGGGACTGGGTAACTTAATATAACTTATCACAGAAAAGTATTTTCTTATATTTTTTCGTCATATAAAAACCTTAAATTTTGTTTTCATAAAATACCAACATTTTTTTTAAAATAATTTGCTAATAATTAAATTTTACTTTTATTAGGCTAAATTAGAATTAAGTATAGTACCCTAAGCTACACTATTTGCAAAAGCATGAGTTAAGGCAAAAAGTTCTAGTCCACCTAATATCGCCACAGCATCGATCAAGAAAAGGGCCCTCTTCAACCGTCGATGGACATAAACTTGGTGAGTCAATAATGTAAGCTTTTGTAGTTGTTGTACAGTTTTATTTCAATGAATTGTTTTTGCCCTAACTATTTGAAATGTGTTCAAAGCAATAATCAATGAAACCTTTCCATTCATAAAAGAATCACAAACAAGAAATAAAGGAAAAAAAACAACAAATGGTATAGTAAGAAAACCAAAAAAATTAAAAAAAAAAAAACTTACTATGCATAGATATGTAATTGGTTCTTGCTTTGACACCCACATTCCATTTATCAATGAGAACAGATTCATTCAGTAATAAAATTACTCTCATGATAGTTTTTTTTTTTTTGCCAGTGATGGAATTTTAAATGCCACTGAGTAGTAAATTCTAATATTTATGATATGTATATGCCATTGTACCTAGAGAAACTGATTTTACAAAAACCAGCTTATGGACGTTTTTGTATCTAAGTTTTGCGTTTAAAGTAAAGTAATAAGCCCCTCATGAGAGAAAGTATTCCTTAGATGTTTTTTTTCTATGTTTTTTTTTCACTTATTATAAACTAACAGAAATGAAGTCATTTATGCAAAAAGCGGTAGTTATTAAATATTTTTTTTTTTTTTTGATTTCTATGAATATATATCCGTACAATTTATACATACTATGAATTTTTTCTATATTTAATAAAATAAGCTAATTATTGAATATGTCATTGAAATAGAAAATTTATGAGTGTTTCTTTTCCGAAGGGTTATAGTGGAGAGATGAGTTAAAATTTCAGATAAATAGCATTAATTATGGGGTTCTATATAAAAATATTCGCTAGTAGAACCATCGGTAGGGTGGGTAATGATGCGAGGGTTTCTCAGAACATCTAGAGAACCATTTAGGGCAATTTGATGGATATTTTTGCATAATAAATTAGTAAATTTCACAGGAATTTGGGGCTTTGTTTTTGTTGTGGTTATGTTCCTGATGAGTCGGTCCATTTCATTTATTGATTAGAGCTTATAAATAAACTAGGAGTCTACAATAATTTTAATTATGTCGTACATTCTTGGGACTTGTTAAGGAAAGGACACGAACCCCCCAGTCGACTGCTTGCTAGCCCAATCAATGGCTCCTATCGTCCTTTTCCTAGCATGGTTTATCCTTCAAATATGGTTGCCTATATAAGGGACTTGTCCTGATGTATTTTGATACACTACCTGTACATTACATATTAGATTATGGCGCCCAACGTGGGGCATAAGGAACTTGAAATGTCCTTTTTGCTCAATCCATAGTTAAATTTTATTAGAGTTCAATTTTAAAGCATAGCTCACTGATGAAGGCAATTTTAAGGAGAATTTTAGTAAATACTGATCAATCCCTTCTGGAATTTAAATTCTTGAGGCTCATTAATTCGAGAGTTTAACCGATGGGTTACTTGTTCTTCGTTTTCTATAGTCTGAATTAATGTTGAAGACATCAGTCAAGTTATGTCCGTTTTTATTTAAAGTTTCACATGTAAAGACAGAACTTAGTTATCAGTGCTAGATTTAACTGCAGGAAAATATGGGTTTGCTGTTTTGCGACCGCATATCCGTTTTTAGATTTAGAAGGAGTGTCAGATCTGGATAGCCTTTACTGGTTTGATCTGATTTGGGCGTGAATACTGTTTTAAATATCAATAGACCTGTTTGAATCCTATATCCATCATTGAATTGTTCGTTAATTCATCTCCAAATCTATATACCAAAAAGAAAAGAAACACAACATTCTATGAATTTATCGTTTGATCGAATTTTTGAAAATTTATAGCACTTAATTCAATTTTTAAGTCCTTTGATGATATTTTAAACAATTAAAAAAAAAAAAAAAAAAAAAAAAATTTAATTTGATTGACCATGCATAGAACACCACCGGCTTCTCCGTCTTTAGCGCCAGGTACCGAAGATATATCCGTTTCTTTGGATTTGGGTGGGTCTAAAGTTTGCTTGAGTTGCCAGGAACCAATGATAGAAGGACAAGATTGTATGAAACTCCATCGATGTAACCATGAATACCACAGGTCCTGCATTGAGGCTTGTTTAACGACTTCGGCAGAGTGCCCAGTATGCAAGGTTCCTTGTCAGTTGTCTGATTTGAGAGCTATTGATTTGATTTCCAAGGCTCCGACTTCGTCTAAGCAGCCAGGTAGAGGAAAAGGAAGAGGTGCGATGTCGAAGCGTTATGACACTAGGCAGACCAGGAAAGATCCTTCCCAACAGAATCCGAACGATTTGGTAGATTTTGATAGTGAATTGGCGGGAGCTGCAGGTTGTACCCCTGCTCAGGCGAAAGGGAATTTGAATGGGCGTTTGCAGGATCCCGTTCGTACTCCTCAACCACCAAGTGCGATTGATAATAGAGAGATACACAGAATTATAGAAGGAAGTATATTGAGGATTTTAGGTAACCTGCATATTTTGCCAGACGTTCAATCGAGACCTTTGGTTGGTCTTCAGCCAAGTCGTCAGGGTCAGAGTGGTCTTGATTGTAATATTAACCGGGATGATGCTTCTCAGAATCGACCACCCCCTCAATCTAATTATTCTAACTCTCCGAATAGGTTTTCTGTGTCCACTTTGCCTCTTCAGCCGGATAAGATAACGACCATAATACAAAATTGGCACCTAAAGTTTGACGGGTCTCCTGATGGATTGACCGTAGATGAGTTCCTGTATAGGGTAAGGACACTCACTGAGGATACTTTTGGTGGCGATTTTTCTTTAATTTGTCGTAATTTGAACATTCTTTTGTCAGGCAGGGCACGCGATTGGTACTGGCGGTATCGGAAAAATGCTAGTCCAATTGTATGGGAAGAATTTTGCGATTCTATTAGGTTTCAGTATCGGGACTTTAAAACGTCATTTGATATAAGAGAGGAAATCAGGAACCGAAAACAAAAGTCAGGAGAGAGTTTCGACTGTTTTTATGACGCAGTGACTTCGATTCATGATAGGCTTCCTTCTCAGATGTCCGAAATGGAATTAGTTGAGATTCTTACTCGAAACCTTCGTCCTGAGATAAGACAGGAGTTATTATATGTCCCCATAAATTCTTTGGCACATTTACGCAGGTTAGTTCACATGAGGGAGAACTTTTTAAGTGACGATTATGTGAAGAAGTCCTTGACATACCGTTCAACCAACTTATATCCACCTAGAAGACAGATATCAGAGATATCTGCGGTTGAAAATGATGTCCCTTTAGAATCCTCAGAGGTAGAGCTTGGTGCAGTGTGTGCTGTTAATTCTAATTCTACAGATTCTAAGTGCTGGAATTGTGATGAAAAAGGTCATCATTGGGACGATTGTTTAAGCGAGCGAAAAGTATTTTGTTACGGCTGCGGTGCCAGGAATACATACAAGCCGAAATGTACAAATTGCGCCGAGCGTAGGGCAAGGCAGAGTAAAAATTTTCGGTCGACGAGCTTCCAAATGGAGCACCCGTAGTAGAATCAAATAATCCCCCTACAAATTCCAAATGTTCATCTCCTAGTGATATTTCCCAGACTTTAAATGATATCCCTTCAATTTCTGAAGAACCGAATATTTCCAAAAATGAAACCAAAACTTGTGATACACCTTTGAGATTATTGTTTCCAAGACTTCCATATCACGAACGATGGAAGCTATACACGCAAAGAAGGAATGAGATATTTAATACCCCTTTTGTTGATATTTCCACGAATCATAAACCAAAACGATCTACCATCCGTTGTAGGAAGTATTTCCGAATGAAGAGAATGGCGAAGAAATTACTAGTTTCGGCTATAGTATCTAGTGCTTCAGATAGACGTTTTTATGCGAAGGTATCTTTTATGGATTTTAATGAGTACGGTTTGTTGGATACAGGCGCCAACATTAGCTGCGTGGGTGCTGACTTAGCCACCCATCCGTTTCACCAATATAGTAATTTTTTCAAATGTAAGTCCACTGTTCAAACAGCCGATGGAAAACCACAACAGATTTTAGGTTGGTTAGAGGTTGGAATGAGATTTAAAGGTCAGGTTAGAAAGATTAAATTATTTATAATCCCGACTATTTCTGCCCGTTGGATCCTTGGAGTCGACTTCTGGAGAGCCTTTGATTTAGTCCCCAATATTATTAGCTCGATAGATGCTTTTGAAAGTTCTGGTACGAAATGCCTGTCCGATGTTTCTGCTGGTTTAGGGAACACGTTCAACGAGCCTCTTGAGGAGCCTGAAACTAGGACAGAGGAGGAGTTTTACCCGCTTACGACTGACCAACGTTCACAGCTTGATTTGGTGATTTCAATGTTTCCTGATTTTGAGAAACAAGGCCTCGGTCGGACGAGTCTTATAAAGCACCATATCGACGTGGGCGAATCTACACCGATAAAGCAACGATTTTACCCGGTGTCGCCAGCCGTCGAAAAGGTTATTTATAAGGAGATCGATCGCATGATAGAGTTAGGTGTTATCGAACCCTCTCAGTCAGCTTGGAGTTCGCCAATGCGACTGGTCTTGAAACCTGGGAAGGTTCGCCTATGTTTGGATGCGCGTAAGCTAAATACTGTAACCAGAAAGGATGCATACCCGCTTCCAAACATAGACGGTATCTTTGCCAGGCTTCCAAAGGCGAATCTTATCTCCAAGCTTGACCTCAAGGACGCGTATTGGCAGATTGCCCTGGACGAGGATTCAAAGGCTTACACCGCCTTCACTATCCCCGGTAGACCCCTCTACCAATTTGTGGTGATGCCGTTTGGTCTTTGCACGGCCCCACAAACGATGTGTCGATTAATGGATCAATTGATTCCACCCGACCTGAGACACTGTACTTTTGGTTATTTGGACGATTTAGTCGTGGTGTCCGAGGACTTTACGTCACACATTGAGGTTTTGATGCGCCTGGCATCCCAATTCAAAAGGGCGAATTTGACTCTCAATATTGCTAAGAGCAGATTTTGTGTATTGAAGGTCAACTATTTAGGTTTTGTTATTGGTCGAGGAGGTATTGCTACCGACCCTCACAAGGTTGACTCGGTATTGAACTGGCCAACCCCCAAGAACATAAAGCAGGTACGCGGTTTCCTGGGCTTAGCAGGATGGTACCGCCGCTTTATTGACAATTTTTCGAGTGTGGTTGCCCCCATATCTGACGTGTTATCGACTAAGTCCAAGTTTTGTTGGACCCCTGAGGCGGATTCTGCTTTCGCACGAGTTAAGGTATTGCTTACGACTGCCCCTGTTCTTGCTAACCCCGATTTCAGCAAGAAATTCTACTTGCATTGTGATGCTAGTGATTACGGTATTGGCGCGGTTCTCGTACAAATGGATGACGAAGGTTTGGAGAGACCCATTGCGTACATGAGCCGCAAGCTCAACACCGCCCAACGTAATTACAGCGTCACAGAGCGTGAATGTCTTGCTGTAATCGAGGCTATCAAGAAGTTCCGATGCTATCTTGAGATGCAGGAGTTTGAGGTAATAACAGACCATTCTAGCTTAGTGTGGCTTCTGAGGCAGCCCGATCTCAGTGGCAGACTAGCTAGATGGGTGTTCAAACTCCAGGCATATCAATTCAAGATTAGCCATCGAAAGGGCAAGGACAATGCCGTACCAGACGCTTTGTCCAGAATACCTTTGCCCGGTGTGGCCGCGATGGAGATGTCAGAACCGGAGGTGGATTTGAACTCCTCACACTTTTCTGATTCCGATTATGAGGATTTGAAGATGAAGGTGACGACAAATCAGGCGAAATACCCTGATATAAAGATAGCCGATGGATATGTATACATTCGTGTTAATCATTACTCTGGAGAGGAAGCCCAGGAGACTCAGTGTTGGAAGTTGTGGATTCCGTACAAGTTAAGGACACAGGTTATATCCAGGGCTCACGATTGTCCTGTGAGAGCACACGGCGGAATGGCGAAAACCCTCGAGCTTCTCCGAAGGAATTTCTTTTGGCCAGGAATGGTGAAGGACGTCCGTAACTACGTTCGGAATTGCGAGACCTGCAGGACGACCAAGGCACCCAATTTTACGATGAGACCTCCAATGGGTAACCCAACAGTGACTATACGCCCGTTCCAGCGACTTTACGTCGATCTCTTAGGTCCATACCCCCGCAGCAGATCCGGTAACCTCGGTTTGCTGATAGTTCTAGATCATCTCACCAAATTTCATTGGTTATGCCAATTGAGATCTTTCACTTCGAAGAATATCATTAAGTTTCTTGAAAGTAACGTTTTCCATATTTACGGTGTGCCAGAGACTGTTGTTAGCGACAACGGTACCCAATTTCGAGCTAACGATTTCAATGCGTTTTTGACTTCTTACGGGGTGAAACATGTTTACACGGCTTTATATTCCCCTCAGAGTAATGCCTCTGAGCGCGTTAATCGCTCCCTTATTGCAGGCATCAGAGCATATTTGAATAAGGACCACCGTTGTTGGGACGAGACAATAAGTGCGATTAGTTGTTCTCTTAGAAACTCGTTTCATGAGTCCATAGGTAGCTCTCCTTATCATGCTGTCTTTGGAATGGATATGATAACTCATGCCTCTTCGTACCCATTATTACAGAATTTGACCCTTTTGGACGAGCCCTCGTTTCCACTTTCAAAGGACGACCGCATGCAGCTTTGTCGACAGGATTTGCGTCAGAAGATAAGAGAGTCTCATGAAAGGAATAAACGCCAGTATGATCTTAGATCGAAACCACGGACATTCCAGGTGGGTCAGGAAGTGTATAGGCGAAACTTTGCTCAAAGTTCGGCGGAGAAGAACTTTAACGCAAAACTGTCACCGATGTTTATCAAAGCCAGGGTCCGCGAGAAGACTGGGAATCATTACTACGTCCTCGAAAACCTGCAGGGAAGGCTTGACGGGACATATCACGCTAAAGACATTAGACCTTGACTATAGATCTCCCTTTTTCCTGCCAATTCCTGTCACCATTGGGAAAGAATTGTCCGGTTTTGTAATGGTCGATTTGTGAGTTTTTAAATTTTCTCCTATATTTTCAATTTTCTCCTTCTTAATGATTTTTTTCCTTCTTATAAATTTTCTAAAATTACTTAAACAAAGGAAATCTTATGGCATTGTTTAGGTTTTACAAATATTCATTCATACTTAATTTAAAATTTTTTTTTTTGCTGTTCGCGAATAATTAATTTTTCGACTCCTTTCGTTGTTGTATATTTTTATTAAGACTACACCTTTTCCTCATGGGTTTGTACGACTGATAGAGTTAGATCAATGTTTATGTTTATACAGTACCTTCTTAGTCAAACGGTATTAAATGACAATTGATCGAACTGGAAGAGATAGATCATATGAGTGACTGAACATCATGCCAAACTGATACCAAGCACGCTAAAGAACTTTCCTCCACGTTTTGATAATCCTATAACCTTTTTTTCTGTTGATCTACCAAACGAATCACATTGAAGTTTTAAGTGCGTGAATCATAAGTTAAAGTGATAGTCTGATTTGATTAATGGGAAAAGATCTCCCCGCCATATAAATTGTTTTATTAAGAAATTACTTTTTTCGTCAACAATTATTTAAATGGTCACATTAAATTATTAAGTGAATCCGAATATTTTGGACTGGTTTGATTTGGAACCACACAAAAGTGGATTCCATACCAGCCAATCGAATCACGAGGGACTTGAGGCAACTCCACGCCAAGATAGCAACTTTAAGACAAGCCATAGCTACGCAAATCGAAACGGGATACCAAGCCCGTTCAGCAGCCCATTATCATTGTCTGACAAAGTACCACAAAGTGCATGTGATCACTTCATAACATCCACCCAAGAGCCTCCAGCCAATGTGATCTAGTTTGCAAATTGCTTGTCTTGACTTAGTTACTCTCAGCGCAAGAGTCCATTCCATACCACACATGCAATCCCAGAGGCGGACCACGCACCTCTTCAAATTTTGGTTCTGAGAGAAGGCAACACTTGTGACAGAGGCCCACACCCGACCATGGTATTTGTTTAGACACCAGTTAAGACATGCAGCCTGTGTAAAATTTCACGTATTTGGGTTTTTCAAAGTTACTCTATGATGGGACTGGGTAACTTAATATAACTTATCACAGAAAAGTATTTTCTTATATTTTTTCGTCATATAAAAACCTTAAATTTTGTTTTCATAAAATACCAACATTTTTTTTAAAATAATTTGCTAATAATTAAATTTTACTTTTATTAGGCTAAATTAGAATTAAGTATAGTACCCTAAGCTACACTATTTGCAAAAGCATGAGTTAAGGCAAAAAGTTCTAGTCCACCTAATATCGCCACAGCATCGATCAAGAAAAGGGCCCTCTTCAACCGTCGATGGACATAAACTTGGTGAGTCAATAATGTAAGCTTTTGTAGTTGTTGTACAGTTTTATTTCAATGAATTGTTTTTGCCCTAACTATTTGAAATGTGTTCAAAGCAATAATCAATGAAACCTTTCCATTCATAAAAGAATCACAAACAAGAAATAAAGGAAAAAAAACAACAAATGGTATAGTAAGAAAACCAAAAAAATTAAAAAAAAAAAAAACTTACTATGCATAGATATGTAATTGGTTCTTGCTTTGACACCCACATTCCATTTATCAATGAGAACAGATTCATTCAGTAATAAAATTACTCTCATGATAGTTTTTTTTTTTTTGCCAGTGATGGAATTTTAAATGCCACTGAGTAGTAAATTCTAATATTTATGATATGTATATGCCATTGTACCTAGAGAAACTGATTTTACAAAAACCAGCTTATGGACGTTTTTGTATCTAAGTTTTGCGTTTAAAGTAAAGTAATAAGCCCCTCATGAGAGAAAGTATTCCTTAGATGTTTTTTTTCTATGTTTTTTTTTCACTTATTATAAACTAACAGAAATGAAGTCATTTATGCAAAAAGCGGTAGTTATTAAATATTTTTTTTTTTTTTTGATTTCTATGAATATATATCCGTACAATTTATACATACTATGAATTTTTTCTATATTTAATAAAATAAGCTAATTATTGAATATGTCATTGAAATAGAAAATTTATGAGTGTTTCTTTTCCGAAGGGTTATAGTGGAGAGATGAGTTAAAATTTCAGATAAATAGCATTAATTATGGGGTTCTATATAAAAATATTCGCTAGTAGAACCATCGGTAGGGTGGGTAATGATGCGAGGGTTTCTCAGAACATCTAGAGAACCATTTAGGGCAATTTGATGGATATTTTTGCATAATAAATTAGTAAATTTCACAGGAATTTGGGGCTTTGTTTTTGTTGTGGTTATGTTCCTGATGAGTCGGTCCATTTCATTTATTGATTAGAGCTTATAAATAAACTAGGAGTCTACAATAATTTTAATTATGTCGTACATTCTTGGGACTTGTTAAGGAAAGGACACGAACCCCCCAGTCGACTGCTTGCTAGCCCAATCAATGGCTCCTATCGTCCTTTTCCTAGCATGGTTTATCCTTCAAATATGGTTGCCTATATAAGGGACTTGTCCTGATGTATTTTGATACACTACCTGTACATTACAAGTATTCCGTTATGACTTAGGGTTTAAATCGTTAAAGAACCGGATATAGCTCCCATACAAACCGATATCCCGATCGGACTTCTTGAGCCCCTGGAAGTCTCAATTTTCATCCGATTTGGCTGAAATTTCGCACAAAGTGTTTTGATACGACTTCTAACAACTGTGCTAGGTACGGTTAAAATCAAACAAGAACCTGATATAGCTCCCATATAAACCGATCTCCCGATCTGACTTCTTGATCGTCTGGAAGCCGCAATTTTGGTCTGCTTTGGCTGAAATTTCGCACATAGTGTTTTGTTGTGACTTCCAACAGCTGTGCTAGGTACGGTTAAAATCGGTCAAGAACCTGATATAGCTCCCATATAAACCGATCTCCCGATTTGACTTTTTGAGCCCTTGCAAGCTGCGATTTATATCCGATGTGACTGAAATTTTCCTCATAGTGTCTTTTCCTCAGTGTGACTTCCAGGAACTGTGCTCTGTATGGTCCAAATCAGTCTATAACCTGATATAGGGCCCATATAAACCGATCTCCCGATTTGACTTCTTGAGTCCTTACAAGCTGCAATTTTTGTCCGATTTGGCTGAAATTTTGCACATAGTGTTCTGTTATGACTCCCAACAACTGTGCTAAGATGGGTCCAAACCGGTTTATAACCAGATATAACTCTCATATTTTAGCGGAATCCATGGTGGTGGGTTCCCAAGATTCGGCCCGCTCGAAATAAACACGCTTTTATTTGTTTATTTTCATGTTGGCAACATTGGATGTGGCTTTGTGTTTTTGTGGCCTTCTGAACTGTTTACAAGGGTGTGCAAATTAAAGTTGATTTGCGGTAATAAATTTTATGAAACTCCAGGAAATACCTAAAATAGAAAACAGAAAAACCTAAGACTTCAGCACTAAAGCCGAGAGTTAGACAGTGTTAGTGTTAGCTGCGCATGGTGCCTCAGTGGCTTAGCTGGCAAGACTCCTTCTACCGCCTGCGTTTAAAATCATAAATTTATATAAATTTCTTCATCGTTTGTCGCTGCTTTTATGATGACAAATTACATCCAATTGTTGTTGTTTGTCTTTGAGCTTTGGTTGTTGTCGGTGTTGTTGTTGTGCCCATTACTCGCTTCACCATAAAATCATAAGCAAACATCGACAAATGACAGGAAGGCTGTCACTAAAGTCAAAGCATATTTTACACATATCGTAAATGACTAAATTTGAATGTTGGTTATGGATTTTAATTATTTATTTGACATGCAAAAGAAAGTTATTATGCTCTAGCCCCCCCCCCCCGGGGAATTGCCATCCAAATTTCAAATAAATCTCTGTTGTTCGGTATGTGTCGAAAGAGTTATGCGATATGATGGTATGTGAAGAGGAATAGGGGTGGAAAATACATTTATGGAAATTTTAGTACTTTGATACCATATCGCAAAAGGCATTGCTTATGTATGTGTAGGTACATACACTCATAAACGAAGGCTTAATGAATTATAAATCTGTAATGTAAACATGTCGTTGTTGTAATGATATTCCATGTTTTTTAACCGCCTGGGGTATTTTTGCAAAAGCGTCAACAACACAAATATCAAGAGTCAAAGTTTAGAGTACATGTTTTTTTTTTTTTTTTAATTTAATAACCAAATATGTGCTTATAGAGTGGAGAGGTAAAATAAAAACAAGTAAATACGTGCTATGTGCGACCGGGCCGTATCTTATATACCCTCCACCATGGATCGAATATGTCGGGTTCCTTGCGCAGTATCTCTTTTTAGGCAAACAAAGAATAATGAATAAGGGCGAAGGAGAAGTTATAGTCCGATTCGGGGCTCAAGAAGCAAAATCGGGAGATCGGTTTATATGGGAGCTGTATCAAGCTATAGATCGATTTAGACCATATAGCATTCGTATGTTGAAGGCCATGGAAGAAGCCGTTGTGCCAAATCGGATGAGAATTGCGCTCTCTAGAGGCTTAATAAGTCAAGATCCCAGATCAATTTATATGGCAGCTATATCAGGTTATGTCCCTATTTGCGCCATACTTATCATAGTTTTTGGAAGTCATATCAAAACACCTCGTGCTAAATTTTAGCCAAATCGGATGAGAATTTCGACCTCTAGCGGCTCAAGAAATCAAGACCCAAGATCGGTTTATATGGCAGCTATATCAGGTTACGAACCGACTTGAAGCGTACTTATCACAGTTGTTGGAAGTGATATCAAAACACTACATGCAAAATTTCATTCAAATCTGACGAGAACTGCGCCCTCTAGAGGCTCAAGAAGTCAAGACCCAAGATCGGTTTATATCGCACCTATACCAGGTTATGGACCGATTTGGACCATACTTAGCACAGTTGTTGGAAGTGATATTAAAACACAACGTGCAAAATTTCAGTCAAATTGGACGAGAATCGCGCCCTCTAAAGGCTCAAGAAGTCAAGACCCAAAATCGGTTTATATGGCAGCTAAATCAGGTTATGAACCGATTTGAACCATACTTATCTCAGTTGTTGGAATTGATATCAAAACACTACGTGCAAAATTTCAGTTTAATCTGACGAGAACTGCGCCCTCTAGAGGCTCAAGAAGTCAAGACCCAAGATCGGTTTATATCGCACCTATACCAGGTTATGGACCGATTTGGACCATACTTAGCACAGTTGTTGGAATTGATATCAAAACACTACGTGCAAAATTTCAGTTTAATTGAACGAGAATTGCGCCCTCTAGAGGCTCAAGAAGTCAAGACCCAAAATCGGTTTATATAGCCGCTATATCAAGTTATGAACCGATTTGAACCATACTTATCACAATTTGTGGAAGTTATATCAAAACACCTCATGCTAAATTGTAGCCAAATCGGATGAGTATTACGCTCTCTAGAGGCTCAAGAACTCAAGACCCAAGATCGGTTTATATGAACCATACTTATCACAGTTTGTGGAAGTTATATCAAAACACCTCATGCTAAATTGTAGCCAAATCGGATGAGAATTGCGCCCTCTAGAGGCTCAAGAAATCATGACCCATGATTTATATGGCAGCTATATCAGGTTACGAACCGATTTGAACCATACTTAGCACAGTTGTTGGAAGTGATATCAAAACACTACGTGCAAAGTTTTAATTCAATCGGATGAGAATTCCGCCCTCTAGAGGCTCAAGAAGTCAAGACCCAAAATCTGTTTATATGGCAGCTATATCAGGTTATGAACCGATTTGAACCATACTTGGCACAGTTGTTGGAAGTGATATCAAAACACTACGTGCAAAATTTCAGTTAAATCGGATGAGAATTGCGCCCTCTAGAGGCTCAAGAAGTCAAGACCCTAATCGGTTTATGTGGCAGCTATATCAGGTTATAAACCGATTTGAACCATACTTAGCGCAGTTGTTGGAAGTGATATCAAAACACTACGTGCAAAATTTCAGTCAAATCGGACAAGCTTTGCGCCCTCTAGAGGCTCAAGAAGTCAAGACCCTAGATTGGTTTATATGGCAGCTATATCAAAACATGGACCGATTTGTCCCATTTACAATCCCAACCGACCTACACTAATAAGAAGTATTTGTGGAAAATTTCAAGCGGCTAGCTTTACTCCTTCGAAAGTTAGCATGCTTTCGACAATCAGACGGGTGGACGGACAGACGAGTGGACGGACAGACGGGTGGACGGACCGACAGACGGACGGACATGGCTAGTTCGACTTAAAATGTCACGACGATCAGGTATACACATACTTTATAAAGTCTTAAACGAATGTTTCGAGGTGTTACTTACCACCATCCTATGGTGGAGGGTATAATAAATGCTTATGGGTCATTCCATACAAATTGCAATGTGAATCACAATGAAATATGCGAAAATGTGCTTAGAATTTATTAAAACACAGATTTGCCTCCATTTGGAATCTATGACAAATAAGTTCCTAAAATTTGCTTAAAAATAAATTTTACAACTGCAAGGTCTACTGCTCTTCAGAAGTCTTTAAGTGTATATATTTAATATGCCTTAAAGTATTTGCCTTACCATATGCCATAAGAATACTTAGTTAAACAGTGTATTGGTCTTGCACCTTTAAAAGTTTCAACTACTTTCGAAACTTTCAACTCCATTCTTCAAGTTTTACTTTGACATTTCTATACAAATGATCGCCTTTACCAAATTGTGACAAGTTATTTGGTATTAAATGCGTCGATGAAGGTGGTGTATAGCCATTGACTTGTCCCCACTTGTGTGTGTGTGTGTGTGTGTTACGACAATTCCTGTAATTAAACCAACAAAACCTTCACTATATTTAAGTTAAATATTTGGATTTACAAATCAAGACACATTAGGGCACGAACACAAACAAATCTTAATATGCCTCAACACGCTCCCTATAGGCAACTAAATCACACACTTGAAGTTGTAGGGACGTGAAAACTAAAACCCATAATTACATTTCAATTAGAACTACCCTCAGGCAACTAAAACACACATTTGCACTTACCCACCACGCATAGGTTTCATAAAGTGCCAATGGGTTTGTTTTACATCCATTGGCGTAGGAGTAAAAATTATTAGGGAAATTATGGAAAATCGTAATTTTCATTTTTATGCCCACCATCGAAGCATGGGGGTATATTTATTTTGTCAATCCGACAAAATGGTCATTTCCGACCCTATAAGGTAAATATATTCTGGGCTCTTCGTAAAAATCTTAGACGATCAAGCTATGTCAGTCCGACTGTCTGTTAAAATTACGCTACAGTCTTTAAAAACGGAGATATTGAGCCGAAACCTTGCAAAAAAAATTGTTTTCCATAAGCAGGCTAAGTTCGAAGATGGGCATTATCGAACTATATCTTGATATAGCCCCCATATAGACCAATTTCCCCATTTGGGGTCCTAGGTTCATAAAAGCTGTATATATTGCCCGATTCTACTAAAATTTTGATCAATGATTTGTGTTACGGTCCAAGATATCCGTGCTGATTATTGTCCAAATCGATCTCTATCTTGATGACTGCATACCAGCTGTACCCGGCCCGCTCTGCTGCGCCTTCATTTGCACTACACTTACTATCATATGTATCTCCTAATACTATTTATTGAACCCCATATAGCTATGACTGACTAATATTCACATTTTGAAAGGTGTTTTGAGGGGTAGGCAACCTCCTCTCACTTGAATCTGATTTTTAATACCATATTCGTGGTCTACTCCCAAATACCTTTTAGTTGATTCCCATATTATCTCCCATTATACCATATGTTCGTCTAATATGTCCACCTAGGACTGTTTTGGTTTTGGAGGGCCCCCTTGGTAATTACACCCAATTTTTAATATTAGATAATCATACTCGTACTCTTTATTTCGCTCCTAAAAGAAAAAAATATTTATCTGTATTTCGTAATAGGTACTACCTATTACGAAAAAAAAAAATTTAAAGCCTTTTGGAGTAGGCTAGAAATGATCTCCAAAGACATCTGCGGTGGTGGCGTCAAACCGTAGCGTGTTGTCCTCCCCTCCTATTGGTATGGGTGCCTTGGCACCTGTAGTCGAGAGTAATGCTTCAAGTGCACAACTAGTCGTCAGACTAATTAATGAGGAAGAGACGGATAAACCAGAGGGATGCACAGTTCGTACCCAGCCTTTAAGTAAAGGAGGTGTTTCTGACTCGGATTCAGACAGCGATAATGTCAATGAATCAGTCGTCGCAGCCGAATCGAGAAATGTGGGCAACGGGATGATGGCAAAAGTGAGCGATAGCTTTGCTAAGCTCACAAGCAGACCGAGAAAGCGATCCGGTGCACAACGAAGGAGACAGAGGAGTATGTACCGGCAGCGTAATCGGGCAAAAGTGCAGGATGCTGGAAGGGATAGAACTGACATTCCAAGCACTTCTACATAAGCTTGAAAACGAATCAAATCTCCCGAAGAGCACTGCTAAAATACTGAATAAAAGAAAAAAACTCCCCGCTTTCAAGTACTCTGGGAAAACCAAGCCAGCCATCCCGCAATGGAGACTCCAGACAATGTTCAGCGGTGGTAGACAAAGTTGGAACAGGAACGAAGGAAGCGCGCACGGCCCCTGAGTCTTCATGGAGGACTGTGACTTCCAAGAGAAAGCCAGAGCCATCAGGAAGGGGAAGATGGTCGCTGAGAATGGTAAGGAGCCGCCCTCTTACGATAGAGTGGCAAGGAAGCACAACAGAGATGAGCTGACTTATGCAGTCATCAATATCGGCAGTGCATCCGGTAGGATTCCACAAGATCATCGGTCCCAAGTGGAGAATCTGGTTAACGATAGGATTTTTGAACATGTGTGGAACTCTGTAGAGTGTCCACCCATACAAATGATGAGCTGCGAGTTTAGAGGGGACATCTTTACTCTGCGTTTTGCGTCGGCGGAATGTATTAATACCGTCAAACAGCTCGTCAGAGGTATTCAGGCTCCCTGGGAGGGCGCAAAGCTCGACCTGGTAAGAAAGATGGATATCCCCCAGCTCACAAAGGCTACGGTCTTCATCAAGGGATGGGACAGTAAATTGGAGACGGAACGCATGTTGGGGTTCTTGGGCAAACAAAACGAAGGTTTGGTCGCAGAAAAGTGGCAAGTGGCAGAAGGAGAAAGGAACTCTCTTTGTGGTTGGCATTGATCAAGTCTCCGTGACAAGTTTGGCTAAGACTAAGGGCATGGTACACTACGGGAGCAAAGCTGTCTTTTTCAAGACTGAAAAGACTAAGATAGGCAAAAATTTTCGTTCTGTGACATCAGGCCGTGCAGTGGCAGGTGACTCAACACCGCCCAACAAACAGAGGGCCGACAACGATACAATCACGGCATCTCTTAATACTGGAAAGACTGGGAGAAGCAATGATCTTAATACTAAAATATCAGTCAGTGCACTGGCGAGAGACCCAACGCAGCCTAACAAACAGGAACCCGACGACGGACTCATCACCGACTTAAATATTCGCAATAATGTGATAATAATAAAGATCCTAATATTGAAATATTAGGCAGCGCAGCGACAGGAGACTCAATGCAACCCAACGAACAGGGAGCCGATGATGGTACCATCACCTATTCCCAAAAAGCCCATTTACTTAAGATTTGGAAGGCTAAGATAGGCAAAGATCCTAGTATTGAAACATCAGGCAGTACATTGCATATAAATCCAATACAGCTAAACGAACAGGGACCCGACAATGGAACTATTACCGACTTTATAAAGAGTCGGAAGACCAGACTAGGCAAAGAACCTAACACAATGACATCAGGCAGTGCAGTGACAGGAAAGTCAATGCAGTCTAAAGAACAGGGAGCAGACGATGAGATCATCACCTACTTCCAAGATGCCCATATACTGGAGGACCAATGATTGAGGTAATCCAGATAAACATCCACCGGAGCGAGACTGCTACACACGCTCTGATGGAGAAATTCAGCAAGGGCAAGATTCATATTGCCTTAATGGAGCCATGGACGACCCCGAACAAAGTTTCTGGACTGAACCATATCAACTACCAATTGTTCTATGCTAACACTGGAACTCGGTCGAGGACGTGCGTTATTTGTCATACAAATTTTAAAATATATATTTTCCCCAGAGTTGTCAACGTCGGATGCAACAGTAGTGAGACAGGGAGACGGTGGAGCATTCCCAGCATTACTTTATCTGCCTTTCGATTCTCCGACACCGCCACCCACGTCGGAGGTACAACGGCTGGTGAGGAAAGCAAAAAAGACAGGAAACGAGGTACTAAGAGGGTGCGATGCGAACTCTCACCCCATTTCGAGGGGTAGTACCAACACTAATAAGCGGGGCAAAGGCCTGACAGAGTTCTTGAATACTAACGACCTATATTTGGTTTGGTAACACAGCTACCTTTGTTAATAGGATTAGAGAGGAGGTATTAGATGAGACGATACGTTCGGGAATTCTAATCGATGAGGATCAGGATTGGAGGGTCTCCATGGAACACTCCTTCTCTTGCCACCGCTACATTAGGTTTAGAATAGCACGCCCAGCGCCGAATCCGATAAGCTTCCGGAATATATTGAAAACTAACTGGACAAAATTCGGAAGACTACTCAGAGGAAGACTTGGGCAAGATAATTTAAATTGTCCAAGCATAGAAGATATTGACGAAAATGTCAACAGGATTACGACTGCACTAGTGGAGTTCTTCGAAGATAGTTGTCCTCTTCGGGAAAGTAAATCAGCCCTTGAAAAACCCTGGATGACCGGAAAGATTCGCAATACTGGGAAAGAGGTCCGCAGACTTTATAACAGAGCACGTCGTAAAAAAAAGGAAGTATATAGGCATGTGTATTACCCACGGCTCAAGGAATACAAACAAAAACTTCCAGAGCGGCAAGTCGTGCCTCCTGGAAGCTTTTCTCTGAAAAGGTCGATAGCGTTAATGACGCCGCCAAGATGAAAATGTTACTCTCAAAAACCCATATCCAAACTGAAACTTTCGTAGATGATATGAGAGTGAGAGCAGAGACAACGGAAGACATGTTAAGGCTTTAGATGAAAACTCATTTTCCGCAGGATACGATGGGACTCACGGAAACACCGGAATCTTGGAATGACATTGATCGAAGGTTTATAATAACGAAATTTACGATGAAGGAATCCTTGAGGAGCTTCAAACCATTTCAGTCACCCGGACCTGATGGGATATTGCCGACGTTACTACAGAAAGAGGCAGACTATCTGGCGCCTCATCTGGCCAAAATTTTCACAGCATGCCTAGGACTTATATTCCTAAAGCCTGGCAGGAGGCAAGGGTGGTGTTTATATCCAAGCCCGGCAAGGCAAGTTATGCGACATTAAAGGCCTACAGACCCATAAGCCTTACGTTCTTTCTACTCAAAACCATGGCACGTATTGTGGACACTATGATAAAGAGTAGAACATCCAGCGAACTGTTCAAATACAAACAGCATGTCTACGTCAAGGGGAGGTCGGTGGAGACTGCCCTGCACGAGGTTGTGAATAAAATAGAAAAAATTTATTGCCACTCCTATGGGTGACCACCATAAATGACCAATTACGGATGATGACTGAGGAGGGATTTGAACCCGTCTGCTACGCAGACGATGTTAAAATACTTTCAAGGAGTAAGGATCCGAACGAGCTATGCAGAAGGGCCGAAGGGGTCTTACATATGGCATATGACTGGGCTAGACCCAGAGATCTGAATGTTAACCCAGAGATGACTGAAATATGCGTATACACGAGGAAGACGAATGTGGGCTAATTTAACACACCACGTTTCCTCAAAAAGACGATTTCGATATCTGACAAGGTCAAATACTTAGGTGTGATCTTGGACGGGAAACTGAATTGGAAGTGTCACATTCAGGAGCGTACTGAGAAGGCTCACAGATATGGGGCACTATGTAGACCGGCCGGTAGGCTCGAAATGGGGCCTGAATCCTATGATAGTCCACTGGCTCTACAGGAGCGTGATAAGACCAATAATTACTTACGTCTCAGTAGTTTGGTGGACTGCTATGGAAAAAATGTGCAACATAAGGCCCATACAACAGGTTCAGCGAAGATGTTGTCTTGGCATAGGCGGAGCAATGAGGACCACGCCCAATAGAGCACTGGAGACTATTCTAGATATCGAGTGCAAGGTACTTCTGCCAGCAGCACAATCTTGGACTGACTGAACCCTAGTATTGCCATCTGGAAGATCATGTTACAGGGATGGATCAAAGCTAGGGGACATAGGCGGCTTTGGGGTCTACATTGAGAATTCAAGGACTGAGATCTGTTTTAGACTGCCTGACCATAATAGGGTCCTGCAGGCTGAGATCCGGGCGATCACGGAATGCGTGAGGTATTGTGATGCTAACGCAAGGACGTCGAGTGTGAACATATATACGGACAGTAAAATGGCCATAAGGGCAATAACGACCAGGACGGTAAAGTCACGAACTGTCTTGCAGTCGAAGAAGGGGATTAACGCCTTCTCTGAGGATGTGAAATCCGCATCGTTTGCGTGCCGGGCCATAACGGAGTAAAGGGAAATAAAAAGACAGACGATTTGGCGGTGAAGGCCAGAGCGCTGCCGTCAATAAAGTTGGTTACCCCGGAAGCCTTACATACGCCCCTGTTGTTTGGTGGACTGCGATGGAGAAAAAGTGTAACCTAAGGACCACACAACAGGTTCAGAGAACATGTTGTCATTAGAGCACTGGAGACTATTCTAGATATCAGAACCATTGACATAGAGCTTAAGTGTGAGGCTGCCACTGCGGCTATGAGACTTAAGGAGATGAGAGAATGGATTGAGGATGGGAGCAGCTCATACCATCGGGGCATAATCGAGGCGATGATAGGAAACCTGAGAGAAAGAGGTTTCCGATCGGAAAACTGAGATGAACCTTGAGGTCGAGTGCGAGACTCTGCTGCCAGCGGCACAGTCTTAGATTGACGGAACACTATTGCCATTTGGAAGATCATGTTACACGGATGGGTCAAAGCTAGAGGACAGCGTGGGCCTGGGGGTATACATTGAGCACCCAGTTACTGAGATCTGTTTCAGACTGCCTGAACATAATACTACCCTGCAGGCGAAGAACCGGGCAATCACAGAATGCGTGAAGTGATGTGGTGCTAACGCGGACATAGAGAGTGAACATATTTACCGACAGTAAAATTGCCATAAGGGCAATAACAACCAGGACGGTAAAGTCACGAACAGTCTTGCAGTGTAGGAAGGAGATTAATTCATTCTCTGAGGATGGCAAAAACCGCATCATTTGCGTGCCGGGCCATAACGGAGTAAGGGAAATGAAAAAGCAAATGATCTGGCGGTAAAGGCCAGAGGACTGCCGTGTATAAACTTGGTTAACCCGAAGCCTTTCGGGTCGACGTTGTACGAGTTAAGGGAGTTGGCGACGAATGCGCATGCAACATTTTGGAACAGCGAAACGGTCGGTAGGACGGCGAAAATCCTTTGGGGTAATCTAGATCGTGAGAAGACGAGTTTATTATTGAAAGGAAGTAAGAAGGAGGTCAGTATAGCTGTTGGTATCATAACGGGACACATAGGACTTCGAGCTCACTTATGCAAAATTGGTGCGGCAAGTGATAGCATGTGTAGGGCATGCGGGGAAGATGAAGAGACTTTGGACCATTTCATTTTTTATTCTCTGGCTTTCGCGTCTAACATATACCGGCACTTAGATGAAGACACAATACCAGACATGAACCAACTGAGGGACGTGTCATGGAAAACAATGAAGGATTTTTCTTGTTAGAGGTTACTTTATAGCTTTTAGAGCGCACACCAAGCCGATTACTGACTTAGGTGTATGTCCTTAGTGTCATGGGGCGGATTAATATCTGCATCCTCTAATCTAACATTGATCCACATAGTGATTATGAGCCGCTCGATATGCTTTTCTGTGGGCTTCTCTCTTAGCCTTCTCTTGTTAACAGAAGATCATAACCTTCTACCGGTGACCCATTTTTATACGCTAGCATTGATCCACATAGTGATTATGAACCGGTCGATATACTTTTCAGTGGGCTTCTCTCTTGGCCTTCTTTTGTTGACAGATGAACGAAACCTTCTCCCGGTAACCCATTTTCTTCTACGCTAATGCTTCAATCACCCACACATCCCTGCTTAACCCATTTGCCATTAAGCAAACTTAACACACTTCCTTTCGGGGACACATATATACACACCTTCAGTCAATATTCGCTGTGTATTTGTTTAGATGAAAAGGTTAAACTCATTTCCTCGACAAAGTGTTAGCATAATTAATAAGCAATTAGTAGGGCTAAAAGTGACATTGCCAACATTTAATCAATCATAAGACTTCAAAGTGTTTTGACTGGAAAAAAGAAAACTGGCATAAGAAAAGAAAAATTGGAGCAATGCAAAGTGACGTTAATAATGACGAAACCCACCTTGTAAAGACGGGTAAAAACATAGCTTGTGGAATCAACGTCAATTTCATTTATTTTTAATCATGGCCAAGCATTACAATGAATTACAAACCAATCAATTTGCAAGATGTCACTGAGCATTGAAGAATGTTTAAATTCAGTTAACAATCGATGAGAAAGAAAACATGGCAAAGAATTGCTGGGAATCTAGGTTACAATGTGAACATAAAGAATTTTGTTTACCCTTCACTAAAGGGTGGAGGAATGGTGATAGCTAATACGGCTCTAAGGACTGGGGACTTGGATGAAATAAACCTGCATAATAAAAGCTCTTTTGATTTCAGCTTAAACTTAATGCAACTTAATTTTTATACCCTCCACCATAAGATGGGGGGTATACTAATTTCGTCATTCTGTTTGTAACTACTCGAAATATTCGTCTGAGACCCCATAAAGTATATATATTCTTGATCGTCGCGACATTTTATGTCGATCTATCCATGTCCGTCCGTCTGTCCGTCCGTCCGTCCGTCCGTCTGTCTGTCGAAAGCACGCTAACTTCCGAAGGAGTAAAGCTAGCCGCTTGAAATTTTGCACAAATACTTCTTATTAGTGTAGGTCGGTTGGTATTGTAAATGCGCTATATCGGTCCATGTTTTGATATAGCTGCCATATAAACCGATCTTGGGTCTTGACTTCTTGAGCCTCTAGAGTGCGCAATTCTTATCCGATTGGAATGAAATTTTGCACGACGTGTTTTGCTATGATATCCAACAACTGTGCCAAGTACGGTTAAAATCGGTCCATAACCTGATATAGCTGCCATACAAACCGATCTTGGGTCTTGACTTCTTGAGCCTCTAGCGTGTGCAATTCTTACCCGATCAGAATGAAATTTTGCACGACGTGTTTTGTTACAATATCCAACAACTGTGCCAAGTATGGTTCAAATCGGTTCATAACCTGATATAGCCGCCATATAAACCGATCTTGGGTCTTGACTTCTTGAGCCTCTAGAGTGCGCAATTCTTATCCGATTGAAATGAAATTTCGCACGACGTGTTTTGTTACAATATCCAACAACTGTGCCAAGTATGGTTCAAATCGGTCCATAACCTAATATAGCTGCCATATAAACCGATCTCGGGTCTTGACTTCTTGAGCCTCTAGAGGGCGCAAGTCTTATCCGATTGGAATGGAATTTCGCACGACGTGTTTTGTTATGATACCCAACAACTGTGCCAAGTATGGTTTAAATCGGTCCATAACCTGATATAGCTGCCATATAAACCGATCTTTGGTCTTGACTTCTTGAGCCTCTAGAGGGCACAATTCTTATCCGATTTGAATGAATTTTTGCACGAAGTATTTCGTTATGATATCCAACAACTGTGACAAGTATGGTTGAAATCGGTCCATAACCTGATATAGCTGCCATATAAACCGATCTGGGATCTTGACTTCTTGACCCCTAGAAGTTGCAATTATTATCCGATATGCCTGAAATTTTGTACGACGGATCCTCTTATGACCATCAACAAACGTGTTTATTATGGTCTGAATCGGTCTATAGCCCGATACAGATCCCATATAAATTGTTCTCTCTATTTTACTTTGTGAGCCCCAATGGGCGCAATTCTTATACGAATTGGCTGAAATTTTACACAGGTCTCCAACATATAATTTAATTGTGGTCCGAAACGGACCATATCTTGATATCGTTTTAATAGCAGAGCAACTCTTTTCTTATATCCTTTTTTGCCTAAGAAGAGATGCCGGAAAAAGGACTCGACAAATGCGATCCATGGTGGAGGGTATATAAGATTCGGCCCGGCCGAACTAAGCACGCTTTTACTTGTTTCACTTAATGTTATTGGAGAAGCATTAAGTCACCCTGCCACCCATAGCTCCCAATGAAAGATGGGAGTTTATCTCTACCATTTCCACCCGCTTTTTAATTGCTGGATTTACTTTCATACATGGTCCCCCTAAAACTTTTCACATTAACCTAATATTTACTTTACTTCAGATTTATTATTCCTCAAACCTCCCCATTAATCTTAAAGAAATATTTAAAGAAAATATTATCGCAAAAGTATCTCTACTCCAACCCTAAATAAGCAGTTTCCGTTTACGCTCATTCGCCACTTTTGCCAGTGATTCGCAATCCAAAATCCAAATAAAATGCTCAAACTCATCTCAGAACCCAATTTACGCCTTTTATGTTTACCTTGCAAAAATTTTCCCTCTTCTGTGTTTGTATTTGTGCCCCATTATTCAAAAGAATGCAAATGGAAAGATAAACATAACGTGCCATCGCTCCATGATGGAGGGCTCACAAATTGTAATGTTCATTCATTTCAAGGCATTCATCATTTTCTTGTTGCTTTGCGCTCATCGAGCTTTCGAAACGCAGAGTGAGGCCACCAATAACTGCGGGTGTCTCTTCACTTAAGGAGCCGGCACTCGGGCGTTTGTAGAAGCAGACGGCGAGGGAAACAGTCTGAAAGAAGCAGCAAACATTACAACTAAGTCTGGCCATTTGCTATCAATCAATGTTTCGCTTTTTTTCTTCTTCTTCTTCTTATGTTTGGTTTTTCTCCTCCACTTGAAGGGTGTTAGAATGACACAATGGATAGCCAAAACATGCTTCGGTAATGTGTTCATGCAGCTGTGAAAAAGGCATTATGAACGGTGAATAGTTAAGACAACCAAGAAAAAGATTTAGGAGGAAGAAATAATTTTTAGAAATTTTTAAAAAGTTTTGTCGAAATTAAAATTTTACTGAAAAAATTGGGTTTTCGAAGAAATAAGAGGACCAGACAAGTGTGAAAATGTGGTGATTTTAGCGTAGAGTTCACTGTGCCAAATTGAATTGAAATCGGATGAAAAGTGCTCCTCTTATGGGCTCAACACTTTATCTCGGGAGATCGTTCTATATGCAAATATAGTTCGATCTAGACAACATTCAACAGAAAGGTGTTTTGCAAATTTGCCCATGAACATTCCATTAAGGAACTGGGGCAAACTTCTCACATATCAATGAGTGCAGTCCGATTCAATTTTAAGCTCAATGATAAGGGACCTCCTTTTCATAGCCGAGTCCGAACGGAGTGCCGCAGAGCGGCACCTCTTTGGGGAGAAGTTTTTACATGACAAAGTACCTCATAAATGTCGCCTGCATTAAGAGGGGATAACCATCGCTGAAAAATTTTCTGATGTTCCCGCCAGGATTCGAACCCAGGCGTTCAGCGTCATGGGAGGGCATGCTAACCTCTGTGCTATGGTGGCCTACATGTCTACCAAAACTCACTGTGCCAAGTTTTATCGCAATGGAATAAAAAATGCTTCTTTTATAGGCCCAATACTCTATATCGGAAGATCGGGCTATGTGGCAGCTATATCCAAATACGGTCCATTCTGGACCATATTCCATAGGAATCGAGAGACTTTAAAACGGGAGATCGATCTATATAGCGGTTATAAATAAGTTTAGTCCGATGTTATGAGATCAGAGATTCAGCTTTATATACAAGCTTAGGTTAGGTTAGGTTAGTTTGAAAAGAGGGTTCAGATATTAATCAGCCCTATCAGGAGATCGGTTTATGGGAGCTATATCAGGTTATGAACCGATTCAGATGACATTTGGCATGTATGTTTAATGTCATAGAAAAGGTCAATTTAAAAAAGTAAAAGCGCGCTAAGTTTGGCCCGGCCGAATCTTATATACCCTCCACCATAGATCGCATTTGTCAAGTTCTTTTCCCGATTTCTCCTTTTAGGCAAACAAAGGCTAATAGAAAATAATTGATTAAATTTTGGAAATTTTGAATTGAGTGTTGGAAACCATAGTAGAAGTCTTTGTGTAAAATTTCAGCCAATTCGAGTAAGAATTGCGCCCCTTAGGAGCTCTAGAAGTAAAATAGAGAGATCGGTTTATATGGGAGCTGTATCAGGCTATAGACCGATTCGGACCATATTTGACAAGTATGTTGAAGGTCATGGGAGAAGCCATTGTACAAAGTTTCAGCCAAATCGGATAATAATAATTCGCCCTCTGGAGGCGCAAGAAGTCAAGATCTAAGATTAGTTTATACGACAGCTATATCAGGTTATGGATCGATTTGAACCATATTTGACACAGTTGTTGGGAGTCATAACAAAACACCTAATACAAAATTTCAGCCAAATCGGATAGGAATTGCGCCCTCTAGTGGCTAAAGAAGTCAAGATCCAAGATCGGTTTATATGGCAGCTATATCAAAACATGGACCGATATAACCCATTTACAATCCCAACCGACCTACACTAATAAGAAGTATTTGTGCAAAATATCAAGCGGCTAGCTTTACTTCTTTGAAATTTAGCGTGCTTTCGACAGACAGACGGTCGGACGGACGGACGGACGGACATGGCTATATAGACTTAAAATGTCTGTATATAAAGGGTGATTTTTTTGAGGTTAGGATTTTCATGCATTAGTATTTGACAGATCACGTGGGATTTCAGACATGGTGTCAAAGAGAAAGATGCTCAGTATGCTTTGACATTTCATCATGAATAGACTTACTAACGAGCAACGCTTGCAAATCATTGAATTTTATTACCAAAATCAGTGTTCGGTTCGAAATGTGGGGTCTTATACGAATATTTCGAGGAGTTACAAACAGAATGACGAAATTAGTATACCCCTATCCTATGGTGGAGGGTACACAAATTTCAATCAAATCGGGCGGTAAATGGGCTTTTAACAGGCTCAAGGAATTAAGTCGGGAGATTTGTTTATATGGCAGCTATATCAGGTTATAGACCTATTTGAACCATACTTAGCACAGATGTTGGAAGTCATAACGAAGCACAACGTGCAAAATTTCAGCCACCCGGAAATAATTGCGCCCTCAAGAAGCTAAAGAAGTCAAATGAATATACCGGTTTATATAACAGCTAAATCAAAACTTGGGCCGATTAAAATTTCAAGCGCCTAGCTGTAGGTGAGTTTAGGTTTAAAAGAGGGTGCAGATATTAATCTGTCCCATGCCATACATACACCTAGCCAGTAATCGGCTTGTTATGCGCTCTAAAAACTAAAAAGTAACCTCTTAAAAGAAAATTTTATGTTAAGAATTCCGTGCTACTTACAAAATCCTTAATTGTTATCCATACAACTCCGCTAAGTTGGTCCATGTCTGGTATCGTGTCCCCTACTAAGTACCGGTGTCTGTTAGCCGCGAAAGCCGGGCAATGACATATGCAACGCTCCTACATCTCATCATTTTCCCCGCATGCCCTACACATGCTATCACTTGATGCACTGATTTTGCATAAGTGAGCTCGTAGTCCTATGTGTCCCGTTATAATACCAATAGCTATACTGACCTCCTTCTTGCTTTCTTTCAGTAATAGCCTCGTCATCTCACGATCCGGATCGCCCCATAAGATTTTCCCCGTCCTACCCGAAACTACCAAATCGTCTGCCCTTTTGTTCATCCTTACTCCGTTATGGCACCCAAACGATGCGGATTGTGCTATCCCCAATGAAGGCGTTAATCGCCCACACCCTTAAATCGGACTGCGTCAACCCGAAAGGCTTCGGGTTAACCAAGTTTATCGACGGCTGTTCTCTGGCTTTCACTGCCAAATCCTCCACCCTTTAGTTCCCCCTTACTCCGTTATGGCCCGGCACCCAAACGATGCGGTTTGTGCCATCCTTACAGAAGGCGTTAATCTCCCTCTTACTCTGCAAGACCGTTCGTGACCTTACCCTCTTGGTTCTTATTGCCCTTATGGGCATTTTACTGTCCGTAAATATGATAACACTCGATGCCCTGTCCACACCAACTGAGGCAATCCGTAATTGCCCGGATCTCTGCCTGCAGGACCGTAGTTTTCCCTGAGTTTTCAATGTAAACCTCCAAGCCCACTATGTCCCCTAGCTTTGATCCATGCCTGTAACATGATCTTCCAGACGGCAATACTAGGGTTCTGTCAGTCTGTGCCGCTGGCAGCAGTGCTTCTCGCTCGACCTCAAGTGTCAGCTCAGGTATCGGATCGGAAACCTCTTTCCTTCCTTCCTGATTTCCTATCGTCGCCTCGATTATACCGCTATGGTATGAGCTGCTACCATCCTCAATCCATTCTCCCATCGCATTAAGTCTCATAGCCGCAGTGTCTGCCTCACATTTAAACTGTGTGTCAATGGGTCGGGTATCTAAAATAGTTTTCAGGGCCTTAGTGGGCGTGGTCCTCATCGCTCCGCCTATAGCAAGACAACATCTTCTCTGAACCTAATGTATGGTTCTTACGTTGCTCTTTTTCTCCATAGCAGTCCACCAAACTACTGAGGCGTAAGTAAATATTGGTGTAATCACGCTCCTGTAGTGCGAGGGGACTATCCTCGGACTCAGGCCCCATTTCGAGCCTACGGCCCGTCTACATAGTGCCCAACATCTGTGAGCTTTCTCAGTACGCTCCTGAATGTGACACTTCCAATTAAGTTTCCTATCCAAGATCACACCTAAGCATTTGCGTCTTGTCCGTCAAAATTGGTCCACGTTTTTCTTCCTCCGGCACATATCTGTCTTCTCTGGGTTGACATTGAGACCCCTGGGTCTAGCCCAGTTATATACCATATGCAAGACCCTTTCGGCCCTTCTGATTAGCTGGTTCGGATCCTTACCCCTAAGAAGTATTATGACATCGTCGACATAGCAGACGGGTTCAAATCCCTCCTAGATAATAGGATGCTGAATCGGTAAAATATACAAGAAATTATAAAACAAGTAAAAAGGCATTAAATTCGGCCGGGCTGAGCTTTGTTTATCCACCACCGCGGGTATAAATGTTAACCATCTTTCACCATCATCATCCGGCGAAAAATGCATATTCTTCGCATCCATTGCAGCTATATCGAAAGATGGTCCGATTTGGACCAAATTCGGCAGGGACATTGAGTGGCCTACTAAATACAAGTCACTGTTCTATTAGGTAGAACATAATATTAATTTTCATACCCACCACTATAGGACCTAAACATTTTGTTTGTAACACCTCGAAATATTGATCTAGGACTCCACAAAGTATATATATTTTGGATCGTCTCGTCATTCTGATTTCATCTAGCTATGTCCGTCCGTCCGTCTGTTGAAATCACGATAGCGGTCGAAGGCGTAAAGCTAGACGCTTGAAATTTTGCACAGATACTCACTATTGATGTAAGTCGTTGGGGATTGCAAATGGGCCACGTCGGTGTAGATTTAGTTATTGTTTCCATATAAACCTATCTCCCGATTTGACTTCTTGAGCCCCAGGAAGCCGCAATTTTTGTCCGATTTAGCTGAAATTTTGCACATAGTGTTCGGTTATGACTTCCAACAACTGCGCCAAGTAAAGTTTAAATCGGCCAAGAACCTGATATAGCTCTTATATAAAACGATCTCCCGATTTGACTTCTTGCTTCCTTACAAGCCGCAATTTTTGTCCGATTTGATTGAAATTGAGCAGGTGGTGTTCTGTTGTAACTTCCAACAACTGTGCCAAGTAAAATTTAAATCGCCCAAGAACCTGATATAGCTCTTATATAAAACGATCTCCCGATTTGACTTCTTGGGCTTCTAGAAGCCTCAATAGTCAACCGATTTGGCTGAAATTTTGAACATTGTGTTCTATTATGACTTTCAATTACTGTGTCAAGTAATGTCCAAATCGCTCTATAATATGATATTGCTCTCATAAAAACCGATCTCCTGATTTGACTTCTTATGGCCCTGGAAGCCTCAATTTTCATCCGATTTGGCTGAAATTTTGCATGGCATGTTAAGTTATGACTTTCAACATTTGTGTGAATTTTTGTGTCCTGTGTTCTGACTCCCAACAACTGCGCCAAGTACGGTCCAAATCCTTCTATAACCAGATATATCTCCTATATTTTAGCAGAATCCATGGTGGTGGTTTCCCAAGATTCGGCCCAGCCGAACTTAGCACGCTTTTACTTATTTTTTTCGGCAGCTATATCCAAATATAGACCACTCTGGCATTTTAAATCGAGAGATCGGTCTTTATGGCAGCTATATCCAAATCTGGATTGATCTGAACCAGATTGAAAAAAGATGTCGAGGCGCCTAACAACCTACTCTCCCAAATTTCGGCGAAATCGGTTTATAAATGTGCCTTTTATGGGACCACGACAACTAATGCGCCTTTTTTGGTCCCAAGACCATAAATCGGGAGATCGGTCTATTCCAACACAAGTCTCTGTCCCAAGTTTAAGCAAAATTGGATAATAAATGTGGCTTTTATGGGCGTAAGACCTTATATCGGCAGATCGGTCTATATGTGAACTATATGGGGGTAATATCAAGATGTAGTCCGATATAGCCCATCTTCGAAATTCACCTGCCTATGGACAAAAAAGGAATCGGTGCAAAGTTTTAGCTCAATATCTCTATTTTTTAAGACTGTAGCGTGATTTCAACAGACAGACGGACAGACATGGCTTGATAGTCTTAGATTTTTACAACGATAAAGAATATATATACTTTATAGGGTCGAAAATGGAAATTTCGATGTGTTGCGAACGGAATGACAAAATGAATATACCCCATCCTTCGGTGGTGGGTAAAAGTATGATATGAAACTTTTTCAGCTACCAAAATATCTGGAAACTTATAAATACCCAAATAAATTGCCGAAAAGGGTATTTATTTGGTAAATGCCCACGCAATATCCGTAAATAACCAATAAATAAGCGCCCGATAAGATCCCAACTCGAGAAAAGTCGTCTAGTGTCAGGAGGGAAAAACCACTGCGGAAATTGTTTTTCTGGTGTTCCCGCTAGGATTCGTAGGTTCTCTGCGCTACGGTAGCCTCCAGCATTGGTGGATTTGTCAGTTCTAAGCCCGCATTGATAAGGCCCAATTATTTCGTTGACCCAAGGCTTTAATCTTTCACACAGAACGCTAGATAATATCTTGTATGCAATAGGAAGGAGACTAATTCATTTGCAATTGTCACATAGTGTCTTGTCCCCTTTCTTGTGTACGGGACATTGTATGCTAAGGTTACAATCATCGGGCACGCGTTCTTCTAGCCAGGTCACGCAAATGATGTGATGCATACTCCTTATCAGCGTGTCGCCACTGGTCTAAAATAGTTCAGCAGGCAACCCATCGGCCCCTGCTGCATTGTTGTTTTTCATTTTCGGTCTACTCCTACGTGGATCTCGTTCTGACTAGGTGTTGCACATTTTATACCTTTATCAGGGACTGGTTTTGTAGTATCCTCATCACCGCCTTTAGCGGGGACCAGCAGCTGGGAAAAGTATTCTTTCCATATCCCAAGCACACTACGTTTCGACCGTTACAGTATTTTCTTCCTTTGTATATTCTTATGGTTTGTTGGGTTGCTCTCTATCGTTGCCCATCGCAAGCCTGATAGTTTCACTTGTTCTCTTACTTCGGTCTTACTACTGACAACTGGACCCTGGCTGGCAAGTATGTAGCTAGCTGTCTTTAGTGGAAACAAATGACATTTTAAGTACAAAATATTTTTACAGCATTTCTAGCCCCCACCCCCACCACAAAAACACATTACCTAGGTCATTTACTTAGCTGCTGAGCCTGTTGGTGTTGGTGGTGATCTACGTATGTGCCCGGTCACCCCGCTGACATCATAAAAATCTTGTTTATGATTTTTTTTTTGTTTTGCTAACGACAAATTTTCCATTCTCTGCCTTTTGGGCAAAAATGAAGTTGTAAAACATACAAAATTCTTCACTTTCATACACACATGTGTAAGTATAAGTGAAGAAGTTTGTATGTGTAAGTTTCACAAGGAGTGGGCAGATGGATGCTGTTTTCCTTCACAGCATAAGTATGCCATGGATTATGTGCTCCATGCTGACATTGATAAATATTTTTATCTCACTTTTTTTCTGTTTTTGGTTTTGGTGTTTGCAAAATAAGTAACCTAACGTTGTTGTCGTTGTTGTTGCTGCTGTTGCTGTTTGGTGTTGAAACACAAACACTCTCTTAAGTATGAATGTGATGATATATTACCATCATTCATGTCCTTTTTTATGCACCGCAGAAGAGCATGTAAATATTCTTGTTTCAATGTACACAACTATTATTCATGCTAGAGAGCAGTAGTGGGTGGGGGGAGGAGAGATGGGACGCTTAGTTTAAAAAACATTTCTCCTCGCTAATAACACTCACCTGCCTGGCTTTAAGCCGAGGTGGCAAATGAAATCTAAACAAGTCCTTCAAGTTGCAACTTTGGCCCAAAGTTGGCTAAACATTCAATTACATTGAAGAGCCATTGAGATAAGTATACAACAACTTGGATAATTTACGTGGAAAAATATTTTTTCTTTTATAATTTCAGGTTTTCTTTTTCCCAGCATCTTAATAGGAAATGTCATATTTCAGTTGAAAATTAATTTTCTTGTATAGTCTGTCCGTTTTGTAAATATTTGTGTTTTTGTGGGAAGAAGCTTTTTAAGCACTTTTACTTATGTTGGGGTCATTTTGTGTGTTTTGGTTTTGAACGTTAATCAAACATTTGAGCAAGTAATTAATTTTTGAAAGTAAAATTTTGTTCAGTTTTTCTTTGTAGGGAAGTTTGTTTGGTCTAATTGCCACTTTGCTTAGGTGTAGTTTTGAAATCCCAATAATAATTATCATAAAAACCCTTCTCATATTATTTTTATAGCCACCACAGAAGTACGAGGGTATTCCATTTTGTCCCTCTGTTTGTAACACCTCGAACTCTGTATTTCGGAACTTTTAAAGTATATATAAAATCTCAATCCATCTGTCCATTTGTGCCCTGTAATCACGCTACAATCTTTAAACATAGAGATATTGAGCTGAAACTTTGCAAAGATAATTTTTTCCCCAAATAACATAGGTTTTGTTGTAATTGAAGCTATTTTGGGTTAAAACTTAATATAGCAGCCATATGGTCCTATGTTCCATTAGATTTCTCGAGCCCTTAATAGTCGTATTCTTAATCCGTTTTCTTTGCATTTTAAACAACGTTGCATTCGAACCTTGGACAATATCGGACCATATTTGAATATACCAGTCATACTTATCGAATTCTCGATTTAAGGCCTTGGGCCTATCAAAAGCTCATTTTTACCCGATTTCGCTGTAATTTGTCCTCGACTTCTGTGCCGAGTATGGTCCATATCGGTATTGGAAAGTAGAGTACAAATTTGATATACAAATTTATTGCCAGGTGTCTGAGGGGTCTCCCGAACCCTAAAACCCCTCCAACGGGTCATATTTGCCGATTGGGTTAATATATGGCTATCGAATGAAAGGTATTTAAAATTATAGTGCGAACTATGGGTATAAATTAAACGCATTTGTGTTCAGGAGGGTCTACCACACCCAAAAAACACCCCCAACAAGGGTCCCCACACCCAAAAAAACCCCCCAACAGGGCACTTTCACCGCTTTGAGCGATATGGGTATCAAATGAAAGGTAATTGGATGAATGAGAATTCAATTCAAAGTGTCTACAGGACCTCCCCAATCTCAAAACCCCCCACAATGGGCATGAAAATGCAAATTTTGCCCATGAACATTCCACTAAGGAACAGGGGCAAACTTCTCACATATCAATGAGTGCCCTCCGATTCAATTATTAAGCTCAATGATAAGGGGCCTCCTTTTTTTAAGCCGAGTCCGAACGGCATGCCGCAGTGCGACACCACTTTGGAGAGAAGTTCTACATGGCATAGTACCTCACAAATGTCGCCAGCATTAGGAGGGGAAAACCATCGCTGAAAATTATTCTGATGGTCTCGCCAGAATTCGAACCCAGGCGTTCAGCGTCATAGGCGGACATGCTAACCTCTGCGCTACGGTGGTATCAAACTAAAGGTCGCAGGAAGCAGAATATGAATCTGGTAACAATCTTAAAACAAAGGGTCTGGGGACCGACCATTAACTAAATAGTCGACCGGGACAATATGGGACTCAAAGGGAAGATCTACGATAGAAGAGTACGATCTGATCCCTGGACCACTTATTGATATGTGAGAATTTGTCCCTTCTCGGTTTCTGGTGGTAATGTTCTTCCTTAGGGTAATGTTCTCATTAGGGGAGGGATGACACCTCAGACATTTTGACTCAAATATGGATATTAAATTCGTGCTGCACTTCCAAATCGCTTTAATTTGAGACCCATATTGCCATGGCCGGTAAATATGCCCGGCACTTTGCACTGAAAATAGATATCAAATTTGTTCAGATTAGGGGGTGATTTAGGGCGTACCCCAAAACAATTGCCTCCAAAATTGGATATTAAATTTGTTTCCTACTCTCAAATACCTATCATTTGGGTCCCATATCAACATATTTGACTTATTTTTGGAAGGAAAAGCGCCTTCTAAGCTTAAACTCAGTGAGTTTGCCTTGAAATTATATATCGGATTCGTGTTCCACTATAAAAACCCTCTTATTTGAGCCTCATATTGCAATAGTCAGAAAATACTTACTATTTGGGTGGTGTTGTGGGGGTGGGGTGGCCTCATAGACACTTTTCCCGAATATTGATATCAAATTCGTGCTTTACTCCCAAAGGCATTTCATTTGAGCCCCATATTGCTATGGTCGTAAATTTGTCCCCTTTGGGGGATGTTTTTTATTGAGAGGCGGCCCCCCAAACACTTGGTCCCATATTTGGATATCAGATTTGTATTCTACATTCAAATACCTTTTATTTAAGCCCCATATTCCCATGGTCAGTAAATAAGTCCTGTTTGGGGGTGTTTTGGGAAAGGGGTGGACCCCCAGAAACGTGGTCCCACATATGGATATTAGATTCGTATTCTGCTCGTAAATACCTTTCATTTGAATCCCATATTGCCATGGTCGTTAAATATATCCGATTTAGGGGTGTTTTGGCTTGGGGTGGTCCCCCTAGCACTTTGTCCGACAATTGGATATCAGATACGTTTTCTTATCCTAAATACCTCTCATTTGAGTCCCATATTGTCGAGATTGGTCTCAATATGTGTTTGGTAGGTTTTAGGGTGGGGCAGCCCCCCTACGCATCCCATCCGAAATTTGGATACCAAATTTTTATTTCTAGGGTACTATATGAAAACGTACAAAATTTCGCTAAAATCGCACCACCCATCTCCGAGATCTGGCGTTTCTGAAAATTCGGGTAAGGGGGAGGGTCCGCCCCCCTTCAGACATCAAAAAATGTATTGTAGTACCCTATTTTCACCACGGGGTCATTATGCACCACCTGTGAAAATTTCAAGAAAATCGGTTCAGCCGTTTCTAAGTCTATAAGGAACACACAAACAAACAAACCTACAAACAAACACAAATTGATTTTTATATATAAGATATACCTATGAAAATTTTAAGAAAATCGGTTTAGCAAAGTATCATATAGTCATAACTGGTCTAATGGGTTTTTGAGGGATGGCTTAACCCCCCTATACTTCGATCTGATTTTGTACGCCAGATTCGAAATCTACTCCCAAATACCTTTCATTTGAGACCCATATTGAATATGTCTGGTTGAGGGGAGTTTTGGGGTTGCGGCAGCCCACTCAATTTTTAATACCATATTCGTATTCTACTATCCAATAACTTTCATTTGATACTTATATTGTGCCGACCGGTCCACTTTTGATTTTGGGTTGTGTTTTTGGCATAAGGGAGAGGGTCCGTCCCCCTTCCGATACCGACAATTATATAGCCTATGTTTCCTTCCAGACCAACCTATACAATATGCGAAAATTTCGAGAAAATCGGTTCTGCCGTTTTTCAGTCTATACGGAACAAACAAACCGAGTCCCACATATCCGTGATTGGCTAATGTGCCCATTTTGGACGTTTTTGTTCGGGTGGTGTGACCCCCTATACTTCGACATGAATTTGTATGCCAGATTCGTTATCTACTCCCGCATACTTTTCATTTGATACCCATATTGTCCTTATCGGTCCACTTTTGATTTTGGATGGTGTTTTTGGGGCAACGGTGGAGGGACCGTCCCCTTCCGTTATGAATAAATCATAAAGCCTATTCCTACTTTCTGACCATATTCGTAATCTACTCCCGAATACCTTTCATTTGAGTCCCATATTGTCATGATCGTCAAATAAACCTATTTCAAGGGGTTTTGGGGCTGGGACGGCCCCCAAGTACTTGGACCCAACTTTTATAATGAAATTCCGTTTTTAAGTCCATACGGAACAAACAAACAAACACAAATTGAGTTTTATATATAAGACTAGCTGAACCGGTCCCGCTCCGCTGCGCCTTCTTTAACTTTATACAGATCAAAATTATCCTTCGAATATTAATTTATTTTCGACAATCAAAGAGTATATGCAAATCGCTTGATTAACAATATAATAATATAAGTGCCTTTATCTGAATCCCACATGAAATTTTTTGGACTACAAATTTGCTTGGAGGGTTTAATGTCATTTAAATTTGGATGTTAGATGTACTCCATTCATAAAAGACTTTATTTCAGCCCGATATTCTCATGATATCCCATGTAGGGTTGTTTTGGCCCTGAAAAAAATATCAGCATCGTGCTCTTCTCTCAAATAATATTTGTCTAAACCCTACATGACATTGGATTAAGGGGACTTTATAGGATGAGGCGTACCCTAAATACTTGGGCCTAAAATTGGTTATCAAATTTGTTTTCTAATCTCAAATACCTTTTATTAGATCCAAATATTCGTATGGTCGGTAAATTTTTACCTTTTATGGTCATCAACTTGTCCTCTTTGGGCGATGTTTTTGGGGAGGGACGGCCTCCCAAATGCTTGGTCCCACATTTGGACGTCAGATTCGTATTCTACACTCAAATAGCTTTTATTTAAGCCCCATACTGCCATGGTCAGTAAATAAGTCATGTTTGGGCGTGTTTCGGGGAAGGGGTGGACCCCCAGAAACTTGACCATGCTAATTCTGAAATTTGGCAGGAAAGACTTTCTTATGACTCTTGACATTACTAGTGAATTTCATTGAAATTAGTTCAGATTTAGATATAGCTGCCATATATGTATATATCGCCCGATGTTCACTTCAAGGGCGACTGCAAGCGTATTTATCGACCAATCTTCCCAAAATGTTGTCCTCGACAACTAACACAATATCTAAAAAGTTTGGTATAAATCGGTTTAGATTTAGATATAGCACTCATATATATGCTCGTCAGATTTTGGGTATCTTGCAAAAATGTTGTCAATTGTCAACCTTATTTATTATAGTTTGAACATATTTACTCGAAATGTGATACGGGTTGTTTAATAACCCATCTGAAAACATACGTCGAGGTTCATCAAAATTGGTTCAGAATTTGATATAGCCCCCTCTTTGTACTTCTAGGTTAGGTGTAGGGTATAAAACGGTAGTTACCGCCTGACTTTTGCCTTTCCTTACTGGTTTAACTTATAAGTCATTTCAGTTTTTATTTCATGTTGTGTTTTTTTTTATTGTTCTAGAGGAAAGTTTTCATAAAGCTTTTTGGATTAGTTAATAGAGAATAAGGTTGCTGACAGCCATTTTGTGAACCATATTTTTGGTATCCGATTCCATTTCAGTTTTCTGATTCTAAAATAAAGAAATCAGAGCAATTACATGTGACTAGCTTAGGTTATAGCTCTTTTAGCAGAAAAACACTCACCATGCAAAGTATGTTTTTTTTCTCAATTTGAACTCAAATTGAGGTCTCTTCGTTGTCTAATCCAAGTGTTCTTATAGTCTTCTCAAAAAGAGGCATGCAGTCGAGTTGTTTGCATTTTATTTGGAATTCGTTAATCAGCCCTTTTAGAGATATTCCTTTGGAATCCTGAAAAATTATTAAAAATAGAATAAAACATTAAAAACAACAGTATTGAAATTTAAACAAGAAAAAACGTATTAAGTTCAGCCGGGCCGAACTTTGAATACCCGTCATCAAGAAACCCTTTTTATAATTCCATGAAATATACAACCTACTATGTAAATTCAAACAAGTAAACAGGCAGAAACAGATATCGTACAATAAATGCGCTTTTTATGGGCCCAAAACCTTAAATCGAGAGATCGGTCTATGGCAGCTGTATCCAAATCTCAATCGATATGGGCCAAATTGAAAAAAATATGTCGAAGGGTCTAACACCACTCACTGTCCCAAATTTTGGCAAAATCGGACAATAAAAGCGCCTTTTATGGGCCCAAAACCTTAAATCGAGAGATCGGTCTATATGGCAGCTATATGCAAATCTGAACCGATCTGGGCCAAATTGAAGAAAGATGTCGGAGGGCCTAACACAACTCACTGTTGCAATTTTTGGCAAAATCGAACAATAAATGCGCCTTTTATGGACGCAAGACCTTAAATCGAGAGATCGGTCTATATGGCAACTATATCCAAATCTCTATCGATCTGTGCCAAATTTAAGAAAGATGTCGAAGGGCTTACGCAACTCACTGTCCAAAATTTCAGCAAAATCGGATTATAAATGTGGCTTTTATGGGCCTAAGAACCTAAATCGGCGGATCGGTCTATATGGGGGCTATATGCAAATCTGAACCGATCTGGTCCAAATCGAAGAAGAATGTCCAAGGCCCTAACACAACTCAATGTCCCAAATTTTACCAAAATCGGATAATAAATGTGACTTTTATGGGCCTAAGACCCTAAATCGTCGGATCGGTCCATATGGCAGCTATATCCAAATCTCTACCGATCTGCGCCAAATTTAAGAAGGATATCGAAGGCCCTAAAACAGCTCACTGTCCCAAATTTCAGCAAAGTCGGATAATAAATGTGGCTTTTATGGGCCTAAGACCCTAAATCGGCGGACCGGTCTATATGGCAGCTATATCCAAATCTCTACCGACCTGGGCCAAATTTAAGAAGGATGTCAAAGGGACTAACACAACTTACTGTCCAAAATTTCAGCAAAATCGGATAATAAATGTGGCTTTTATGGGCCTAAGACCCTAAATCGGTGGATCGGTCTATATGGGGGCTATATAAAGATATAGTCCGATATAGCCCATCTTCGAACTTAAACTGCTTATGGACAAAGAAATAATCTGTGCAATGTTTCAGCTCAATATCTCTATTTTTATACCCTGCACCACTACAGGTTGTTATAACTTAGTGAATTAGTTTGTAACACCCAAAAGGAAAAGACATAAAATTTCGAACCGAACACTGATTTTGGTAATAAAATTCAATGATTTGCAAGCGTTGCTCGTTAGTAAGTCTATTTATGATGAAATGTCAAAGCATACTGAGCATCTTTCTCTGTGACAGCAAGTCTGAAATCCCACGTGATCTGTCAAATACTAATGCATGAAAATCCTAACCTCAAAAAAATCACCGTAGTTCTTATAGTTTGAACATATTTTTGCTCGCCAAGGTCCATCAAAAATGGTTCAGAATTGGATATAGCTCCCACATTGTAGTTATAGGGTAGGTGTAGGGTATTATACAGTCGGTACCGCCCGACGTTTGCCCTTCCTTACTGGTTAAAGACTGTAGCGTGATTTCAACAGACAGACTGACGGATATGGCTAGATCGTCTTAGATTTTTACGGTGATCAAGAATATATATTCTTTATAGGGTCGGAAATGGATATTTCGATGTGTAGCAAACGGAATGACAAAATGAATATACCCACAGGTATAAAAATACCACTTTTCTGTATTGCATGGCTGTTCTATTCAATTCTTTCAAGCACTCAGTACAATAAATCGGAAAATTGGTTTATAGGGCAGTTATATTCCAATATAATTCGAACTTCGACATATTCGCTATAGCCGTCGAGACATAAAACATGATATTGAGTAATAATTGGGCCTTCATGGGCTCCAGGCTCTACGGAGCTGTACCAATTTCAGTTCATTATCTTTTTTCAATTAACAGACGGTCGTTCTATCGGATGGACCTAAATTAGTTTTAAAATTTTACAACCACCATAGCACAGAAGTTAGCATGATAACCTATGACGCTGAACGCCTGGGTTCGAATCCTGGCCAGACCATCGGAAAAAAATTTTCAGCGGTGATTTTCCACTCCGAATGCTCACATTTGTGAGGTACTATGCTATGTAAAACTTCTCTCCAAAGAGGTGTTGCGCAGCGGCACGCCGTTCGGACTCGGCTATAAAAAAGAGATCCCTTATCTTTGAGCTTAAACTTGAATCCGACTGCACTCTTTGATATGTGAGAAGTTTGCTCCTGTTCTTTAGTGGAATGTTCATGGACAAAATTTGCATTTGCAATATATGTCGCTGATCAATATTTTGAGGAGTTAGAAACCGAATAACGAAATGAATAACGGGAATACGTTTTGTTACTCCTCGAAATATTGACCTGCGACATTAAAAAGGATACATGTTCTTCAGTGAATGAATGAAAAATCTTTTAATAAAAGAAACTGCTCTACTACAAAATAATTGGAGATATGTATTGGGTTGCCCAAAAAGTAATTGCGGATTTTTCATATAGTCGGGGTTGACAAATTTTTCACAGCTTGTGACTCTGTAATTGCATTCTTTCTTCTGTCAGTTATCAGCTGTTACTTTTAGCTTGCTTTAGAAAAAAAGTGTAAAAAAAGTATATTTGATTAAAGTTCATTCTAAGTTTTATTAAAATGCATTTACTTTCTTTTAAAAAATCCGCAATTACTTTTTGGGCAAACCAATATGTATTTTTCCCTTATAACACAAACCTTCTTCAATTTCAACAACACAAATTATAAGGAACAATTGAAATAGTTAACAGATATAAGAAGTAAAAGCGTCCTAAGTTCGGCCGGGTCAAATCTTATATACCCCCACCATGGATCGCATTTGTCGAGCTCTTGCCACGGTATCTCTTTTTAGGCAAACAAAGAATAGTGAATAAGGACGGAGGAGGAGCTATATCAAGTTATAGTCCGATTCGGCGCTCAAGAAGCAAAATCGGGAGATCGGTTTATATGGGAGCTGTATCAAGCTATAGATCGATTCTGACCATATTGCACACGTATGTTGAAGGCCATGAGAGAAGCCGTTGTACAAAATATGTGCCAAATCGGACGAGAAGTGCACCCTCTAGAGGTTCAAGAATCCAATTCCCAAGATCGGTTTATATGACAGCTATATCAGGTTATGGACGGACAGGCGGACAAGTCTAGATGATCTAGTTCGACTTAAAATGTCACGACGATCAAGAATATATTTACTTTATGGGGTCTTAGACGCATATTTCGAGGTGTTACAAACAGAATGATGAAATTAGTATACCCCCATCCTATGGTGGAGGGTATAAAAAAAAGATATATATATAATTACCAGTAATCGTAATAACGCATATATTCTAATTCTTTGATGTAATTTGTTTCCAATGGGTTTACGAAATACTTCATTGACTTTATTCATACGATCAAAAATGTCCAAATATATGCTATTAGTTTTGATTTTTTGAAAATTTTGCAGAGTGCCACCGCTATTCTCTTTAACATTTAGGTAATACAACTTGACAAAAACACTAAAATAGTTTTTTCTCTTCATTTTGAAATTATCTTTGAATACTTTTTGTTTTGTTGTTAAATTAAACTCCTTTTTGTGAGCAACTTATATCTTTCCACTTTGTTGATCAAACACAGA
This sequence comes from Stomoxys calcitrans, assembly GCF_963082655.1. NCBI lineage: Eukaryota > Metazoa > Arthropoda > Insecta > Diptera > Muscidae > Stomoxys > Stomoxys calcitrans. The sequence goes on from NC_081553.1 coordinate 93,846,617, forward strand.
CTGATGATTGAACCATGATGATACACCATTACCGTTGGTTATGTTCGATAAGAAATTCCATGTAATACCAGGTAGATTGCTATAAAAACCTCTGGTACAGATGATCGAAATATTTGGGTCAAGTCGCTTACGCAGGTACTCAATTTTAACCATCCACCTCTTCATTCATGTAAAAGTGAAGTACCAAAGCAATTAATTGCTTTGGTACCTTCTTAAGGTAGAATTTCTCATTTCATAGCCACTTAATTGATTCAAAAAACCCAGGCTGGGAAATTTTACCTTAAAAAGATACTTAAGCAATAAATTGCTAATGAGCAAAAGCTAGAAATTGCCAACGCAATGAAAATATACACGTGTTTCTCTTCAAAAGGTCGTATAACAAAATAAAAGTAAAATGATGGTGTTCCACAAAGCTGTAAACTGTCCTTTCTAAGATAACGGAAAGGAAATGCAACCTAGGGGCGGACATGTACGAGTACTGTATTTTATAGCAGGAAAATCGTTACTTTAATTTCTGAAAAACCACTATTCAAGAAGTAATTATGGTTGGTTCTTCCATAAAATGTGATTCTTCAATGACTACTTAAATGAAAAACTGATATATTGATATATAAAAACAATAAAAAGTCATTAGTAGGAGAATACGCTTTTTGCCCTCAAATCGGGATAGACTCAGGAGAACCTGAGGATCTTTAAAAATTAAGTATACCAAGTGGTAGCTTTAAAATATGATTTTGAATGTATATAATCAATACAGAAAAAAAACTTTTGGGTTGCCTAAAAAGTAATTGCGGATTTTTTAAAAGAAAGTAAATGTATTTTTAATAATACTTAGAATGAATTTTAATCAAATATATAATAGCCATTTTGTTCGATAACCTTTTGCCATCTTGCTGGCAAATTTAGTATTCCACGCTCATAGAACTTCTGGCCTTTATTTGCAAAAAACTGAACCAAGTGCGATTTTTTAGCCTCATCATTGCCGAAAGTTTTACCAGTTAAGATCGAAATAAATGGTAGTCTGATGGTGCAAGGTCAGGGCTATATGGTGGATGCATCAAAAGTTCCCAGCCAAGCTCACTCAGTTTTTGGCGAGTGACCAAAGATGTGTGCGGTCTAGCGTTGTCCTGGTGGAATATGACACCTTTACGATTGACCAATTCTGGTCGCTTCTCCTTGATGGCTGTATTCAATTTGTCCAATTGTTAGCAGTAAACATCCGAATTAATCGTTTGGTTCCTTGGAAGCAGCTCAAAATATACCACACCCTTCCAATCCCACCAAACAGACAGCATAACCTACTTTTGGTGGATATCAGCCTTTGAAGTGGTTTGAGCTGGTTCGCCATGCTTGGACCATGATCATTTTCGACTAACGTTGTTGTAAACAATCCATTTTTCATCTCCAGTTATGATTCGTTTTAAAAACGGATCGAATTCATTGCGTTTAAGGTGCATATCACAAGCGTTGCTTCGGTTTATTAAATGAATTTCTTTCAATACCTGTGGTACCCATATTAAAATTGACGCCAAACAAACAAATGTAAACAAAATTTTGCGCACTTTTTTTCTAAAGCAAGCTAAAAGTAACAGCTGATAACTGACAGAAGAAAGAATGCAATTACAGAGTCACAAGCCGTTGAAAAAATTTGTCAACGCCGACTTTATTACTACTATATTACCGACAATTACTTTTTGGGCAACCCAATATATGGGAGCTATATTTAAATCTGAACCGATTTGCAGTAATAGTGCAACAAAATGAACATTTGGTAACCGATTCTATGAAATTCACCAGTAATATCGAGAGTCATAAAAAATCCTTCCTGCCACATTTCGAGAGAATCGGTTAACAAATGACTATTTTGTTGCATTATTACTGCATATCGGACGAACATATATATGGGAGCTCTATCTAAGTCTGAACCGATTTCGAGCAAACTGATATTGTAAAAGTCGTCGAGGACAGCGTTGTACAAAGTTTGGGGAAGATTGGTCAATAAATGATATACATATATGAGAGCTTTATATAAATCTGAACCGATTTCGACAAAATTCACAAGTAATGTCGAAAGTCATAAGAAAATCCTTCCTGCCAAATTTCAGTAGAATCAGTTGACAAATGGCCATTTTATTACACAATTACTGCAAATCGGAAGAACATATATGTGGGAGCTATATCTAAATCTTAACCGATTTTTTCCAGTTTCAATAGGCTTCGTCTCTAGACCGAAAAACATGCCTGTATTAAAATTGAAGACGATCGAATGAAAACTGCGACTAGTACTTTGTACAAAAATTAACATGGACAGACGGACATAGCAAAATCGAATCAGAAAGTCATTCAGAGTTGATGGGTATGCTTATCAATGGGTCTATCTCTCTTCTTTCTGGGTGTTACAAACAAATGCACTAAGTTATAATATCCTGTACCACAATAGTGGTGTGAAGTACAAATACTTTTGTCGATGAGATGGGTCTCAAATGAAGCCATTTAAGTCTGCATTCAAAATTATTGTGGAGTCGTAACATTTTTCAAAAAGTTTAAAGAAGAAAGTTATAATCGACAAATATGGAAATAGTTTCGATGGTGGGATCGTTTGCAAACGATCTAGTCAATTTAACTGAGTCTGCTTTCCAAATTGTTGAATTTTTGGGAATAACTGGGAAAAGTTCCAAAATGTTCAAAAATATTTATACCACCCGACTAGTCTTAAGAGATTATAGAGATTATAAATAGTTCCTACTCACACCTTAGTTTGTGTCACAATTTTATTGGGTTGATTTTTAAGTTCATGTTGTATTTATTTTAAGTGTTCTACAAGAAGATTTTGACATATTATATATTTTAAGCCTATTGGATTAATTAATTTTAAATAATTTTGCTGAAAGGCATTGGATATTTGTTAACCATATTCATAGCATCCGATTCCATGTCGAGTTCACTCTTCACATTCTAAAATACAAAATTCAAGGCAACTAAATTTTACTTATTTATAGGTATTGCTCATTTTGCTATAAAACACTCACCATGGACTTCATTACTTTCTCAATCCGAACTCAAGTTTAGGTCTCTGTGATGTTTAATTCAAGTATTCTCATAATCTTCTCAAAAAGAGGCATGCAGTTGTGTTTTTCACATTTTATTTGGAATTCCTTTGTCAGTCCTTTTAAAGTTATTCCTTTAGAATCCTGGAAAGTTAACAGAAATATATTTACTTTAAAAAAGAAACATTAAAAAATTGCGTTAAAATTAGAACAAATAAAAATGCATTCAGTTTTGCCGGGCTGAGCTTTCGATACCGACCACCATGAACACCGATGTAATCATATACAATATGCACTTTGTTGTATTGTCTAGCTGTTCGAAACAACCCTCTCATCCATTCAATGGTTCGGGCTCGCTATGTTCCGATGTAATCCATATTCAAATGGGTATAGAGAGGTTAAATACGTTGTAGAGTAATAATCGAGTCTTGTAAAGGCTGAAGAGCCTATGGATTTGTGATAATTTTAGCTCATTGTCTGTGTACAATTGACAGATGGACAGACACAATTACATCTTTAAATCAGATCAACATTTCGAGGAGTTGTATACGGAATGACAAAAGCAATACACCGCCATTCTTCAGTGGTAGATATAAAAATCTTTCAAAGAAAAATAACAAGTCAACTTCAAAATAAGTGCAGATATTTTTCCCAAAATATTTACTTCTTCCCATTTCGGCAAAACTAGTTTTACTAAAATATTCAAATAATTCACAGTTATAAAGAACAAACATATATACTTACAAGTAGTCGTATTAATGTATATATTCTCTTTCTTTGACGTAAATTATTTCCGATGGGCATGCGAAATACTTCAGTAACTTTATTCAAACGATCAATAATGTCCAAATATATGCTGTTGGTTCTAAATTTTTGAAAATTTTGCAGAGTGCCACCACTATTCTCTTTAACATTTAAGTAGTACAACTTTACGAAAACACTCAAATAGTTTTTTCTATCCATTTTGAATACTTTTTACTTTGTTGACAACTTATGTCTTTCCTCTTTGTTTATCAAACACAGACTGACAATTGAATTGTATCGAAGTCAGAGTATATATAAGAAATTATACAAAAAGACAGGTAGATTCCTATTAGAACATCTGCCTCAAATGATCCATATATTTTCGAATATTTGGGTCAAGTCCATTTAACAGGTACTCAACTTTACCCATCCACCTTTCATTGACAAAAATGTAGGAAAGATTGAAACTTCTTAATTGATTCAAAAAAACCCAGGCTGGGGAATTCACCAAAAGTAATAAATTGCCAATATAATAGGAAAACGCACATGTTTCTCTTCAATGGGTCTTATCTTCTTATATATAAAACTCAATCTGTGTTTGTTTGTTTCGTATAGACTCAAAAACGGCTGAACCGATTACCTTGAAATTTTCACAGATTGTGTAGGTTGGCCTGGAAGGAAACATAGGCTATATAATTTTTTGATATCGGGAAGGGCGGACCCTCCCCTTACCCCAAAAGTACAACCCAAAAATAAAAGTGGACTGATCGGGACAATATGGGATTCAAATTTCATAACAAAAGTTGGGTGCAAGTACCATGGGAGCCACCCCAGCCCCAAAACCACTTAAAATAGGATTATTTGACGATATTGACAATATGGGACTCAAATGAAAGGTATTCGGGAGTAGAATACGAATATGATCAGGAAGTAGGGATGGGCTTTATAATTTATTGATAACGTTACCCCAAAAACACCACCCAAAATCAAAAGTGGACCGATAAGGACAATATGGGTATCCAATGAAAAGCAATCGAGATTAGATAATGAATCTGGCATACAAATTCATGTCGAAGTATAGGGGGTCCCCCACCCCCACAAAAACGCCCAAAATAGGCAAATTAGCCATTTACGGATATATGGGACTTTGTTCCGGATAGATTGAAAAACGACAGAACCGATTTTCTCGAAATATTTGCATATTGTGTAGGTTGGTTTGAAAGGAATGAAAGGATATATAATTTTTTGGTATCGGGAAGGGGTTGGACCCTCCCCCTAATGCCAAAAACATCACCCAAAATCAAAAGTGAACCGATTGGGATAATATAGGAATCAAATGAAAGGTATTGGAGAGTGGAATACGAATATTGTATTAAAATTTGAGTCCAAGTACCCATCGGGCCGCCCTAAACCGAAAACTCTTACAAACAGACGCTCATTTCAATATGGGGCTCAATCGAATCTGGCATATAAAATCATATCGAAGTATAGGGGGTAACGCCATCATTCAAAAACGCCGTTAGACCCATCATGACTATATGCTACTTGGCTGAACCGATTTTCTTAAAATGTTCATAGATTGTATACGTTTGTCTGGAAGGAAACATAGGCTATATAATTTTTATATGTCGGGTAGAGGCGGACCCTTTCCCTTACCTCAAAAACGCCACCCATATCTGAAAGTGGTCCGATGGACACAATAAGTGTATCAAATGAAAGGTAATGGAGATCAGAAAACGAATATGATATTAAAATTTGGGCTGTCCCAAAGTATCCAGCGGGCTCCCCCAACCCCAAAAGTCCTCCCAATAGATATATTCAAAGTTCATGTCAATATGGGGCTCAATGGAATCTGGCATATAAAATCATATCGAAGTATAGGGGGTATCGCCATCATTCAAAAACGCCGTTAGACCCACCACGACTATATGATACTTGGCTGAACCGATTTTCTTAAAATGTTCATAGATTGTAAACGTTTGTCTGGAAGGAAACATAGGCTATATAATTTTTATATGTCGGGTAGAGGCGGACCCTTTCCCTAACCTCAAAAACGCCACCCATATCTGAAAGTGATCCGATGGACACAATAAGGGTATCAAATGAAAGGTATTGGAGACCAGAAAACGAATATGGTATTCAAGTTTGGGTCCAAGTACCCAGCGGCCTCCACCCCCCAACCCCAAAAGGCCTATAAGTAGATATATTCGAAGTTCACATCAACATGGGACTCAAATGAAAAGTATTAGGCAGTAGATTACAAATATGACATAAAACATTAGATCCAAGTAATGGGAGGTCGCCCACCGCCAAATGGGCATATTGGCCGACCCTGTCTCAAAAGATATGTATTAGGGAGTAAACTACGAATATGACATTCAAATTTGCGTTCACGTCTAGGTGGCGCTTTTCCTCCTAAAGATATGTCAAATGGGTTATTTAACCCATTATGACAATATGGGACTCAAATGAAAGGTATTTGAGAGTAGAAAACGAATTTGATATCCAATTTTGGAGCCAAGTATTTTGGGGTACGGCCTAAAGCACCCCCTAAACTGAACTTCATTTCCGTTGGGAATAAAGATCGAATTTGATATCTATTTTCAGTGCAAAATGCCTGAGGCCGCCACAGCCCCAAAACATCCTCCAAACGGTTCATATTTACCGGCCATGGCAATATGGGACTCAAATTAAAGAGATTTGGAAGTGCACCACAAATTTGATATCCATATTTGAGTCGAAATGCCTGAGATGCCATCCCTCCCCTAATGAGAACATTACCCTAAAGAGGAACATTACCACCAGGAAGCGAGAAGAGGCAAATTCTCACACATCATTAAGTTTAAACTTAATGATAAGTTACCTTTTTTATAGGCGAGTCCAAACGACGTCCCGCAGTGCGACACCTCTTTAGGCAAAATTTGTCAAATGACTATGCAGGGCATTGTACCTCGCAAATGTCGCCAACATTAAGAGGAGATAAACATTGCTTTTACCGATGTTCTCGCCAGAATTCGAACTCGTTTAGGACGAAATGTCCCCACCCTAAAAAGTTATTAGAGAGTTAAAGAAAGCACATCGGAGCGGACCCGGTTCAGCATTCCACAAAATTGTAAAAGTATGTAAAAAGTTAATATTCTTGCACCTCTTGATAACTTCGATCACTATATTTTGTGAGCATCTTTTTCGTATTCTGTTCTTCGTAATGCTTCCTTCCTAGTCCCGAAGCGGTCAATAGTTTTATATGAAAAAGCACTTTGGGTTGATTCAATGGATTCTTTCAACACTTTAGTTTGAAACTATATTTTCTAGATGACGATATAGATGCTACTGCTGAAATGATTGAGAAGATACTTTTAAATGGAATGATGACATTAATTCCAGTTACGACTAAACAGCTAAAACAGACGACAAAAGTTGGTTTAAACAGACATGCAGAGATGCTGTCAGAGCGAAAGAGGTGGCATTCAAGAACTGGCGCCTCGATAAAAATGCCAATACCGAACTGCTGTGCAAGCAGGCAAGATCTCCGTGTGCCAAATTACTTAGGCGTGAAACATTTCTTTACCAAGAGCGCCTACGTACTAAGTTTCTTGCTTCTACACGAGGAGAGCTTTTGATCGTCCGTGAAAAAGGTAAAGGGTAGATCTCCATCTTTCGCAACTCTTGTTAAGAATGATCAAACGTTCACTGACCAGGTTAATAAGGCTAACCTGTTGGCTGATAAATTTGCTGAGAACTTTTCCCTGCCGGACAGCAATCAGCCACTCAGCTTAATCGAAAATGTTTCTGACGTCATGCCCCAGATATTTTTTGGGACTCGTGGAGAAAAAAGGGTTTTAAAGAATCTCGACATAAATAAATCCCCGGGCCCAGATACCTTATCGACACATGTCTTGCGCAAGTGTTCTTCGACGCTTGCTCTTCCGCCAATACCCAAGAAGGGTGAGGCATACAACCGGCCAATTGCGATATGCTCCGCGCTCGCCAACGTTATGGAGAGCATGGTTAATCACGATTTTGTGAGGTATTCAGAGTCGAATGGCCTTCTTAGCGACCATTAGTATGGGTTCCGCAGAAATCGCTCTAGGGCGACCTCATTGGATTTCTGTCGGAACGTTGGAGTCCACCAGTTTGGTGAGAGTAAGGTTGTGGCTCTAGATATATTCAAGGCATTTGATAGGGTGTGGCACAGTGCACTACTATCAAAGCTTGTCGCATTTGGTGTCGGAAATGGCTTCATTCGATCTATTCCAAGCTTTCTCAGAGATCGCACTATACGAGTCGTTATAGATGGGTTCTCATATCGGGTCGCATTTATTACCTGATTTCCCTGAAATTTGGTACAGTGAGTTTTATTAGGCCCGCCGATATCCGAACCAAAAATGGTCAGATAGGAACATAATTGAATATAGCTGTCATACAGACCGATCTGCCGATTTAGGGTCTTAGGCCTACAATAGGTGCCGACTATGCACTAATTTGGAACAGTAAGTTGTATTGAAACTCCCAACACCAGTACCGAATAGATATGGCTGCCATATGGACCAATCTTCGGCTTTAGGGTCTAAGGATCATAATAGACGCATTTATTCTCCGATTTTACTGACATTTTAAGCAATGAGATATATAGAATATGACGTTTATAGGGCCATATTTACATATAGCTGTCATATGGACCATTATGACGATTTAGGGTCTTAAGCCTATAACAGGCGCAATTATTACCCGACTTCGGCGAAATTTGGATCAGTGAGTTGTATTAAGATCCCCAAAATCTTTCCTGAAAATGGTTCATTCTTCAGCTTCAGGGCCTAAAGACCATAAAAGGCGCATTTATTCTCCGATTTTGCTGAATTTTTGATACAGTGAGCTGCTTTAAGACTTCCGACATCCAACCCAAATATGGTCAAGATCGAAACATATTTAGATATAGCTGTCATATAGATCGATCATCGGAATTAGGGCTTAATCACATGAATGGCGCACTTATTACCCAACTTCGCTGATATTTCGTCATAGGCGGACATGTTAACCTCTGTGTAACAGTGGCCTCCTTAAAAATAGCACGTTTAAACTGTCAGCCAAATAATTGTGACCCTCAAAAGGCTCAAGAAGTCAAACCATGCGTCAGCCAAATCGGTGAGAATTTCACCCTATAGAGACTTAAGATATCAAAACCGAGATATTGGTTAATATGGCAGCTATATCAGGTTATTAACCCATGTAGCCCATACTTGGCACAGGTGTTAAATATGAACACAAAGCACATTGTGGGAATTTTCATCCAAATCGAATAAGAATTTCGTCCTCTAGAGGCTCAAGAAGTCACGATCGGAATTCGGTTTAAATGGCGATTATATCAAAACATAAACCGATGTGGACCATTTACAATTTTTTAACTGAAACTTAAATGATAATAACAGTCACTGTTTTGAAAGAAGTAATTGAGAAAATTTCCAATCAAAACAAGTGAAAAGACATTAAGTTCAGCCGTACCGAACTTTGGATACCCACCACCTGGTGTATATATGAAAACCCCCTTTCGGCACAATCAGGTGAAAATTGGATTACTTATGCACCCAAATTCGGCGCGGTCATTTAGTGGTCTAATAAATATAAGTCACTGTTGAATTTTGTATTTCAAATTTCAGCGAAATCGGATAAAAATTAAAGTTTTTATATTAGACCCTTTATCTGGAGATCGGTCTATATGGCAGCTATACCTAAATATAGTCCGATTTGATCCATATTTAGGTCAGATATCAGTAGGCTTAAGATAACCCCCTGTTTCAAATTTCAGAAAATCGGGTAACAAATGAAGCTTTTATGGGCTTCAGACCCTTTATCGGCAAATCGGTATATATGGCAGCTATATATAAATATAGTCCGATATGGACCATATTTGGGTCAGATGTTGGGAGGTCTAAAACTACTCACTGTTTCAAATTTCTGTATCCAAATATGATCTGATTTGGCCCGTTCAAGAACTTAACCAGCATGCATCAAAAAGACGTATCTGAGCCAAATTTCAGCTCAATATGTCAATTTTTTGAAGGCTGTAGAGTGATTACAACAGAGGGACAGACACAAGGACATCGTTTAATTGTCTTAGAATTTTACGACGATCCGAAATATACTTTGTAGAATCGGAAATTGATAGTTCGATGTGTTGCAAACGGAATGACTAAATGAATATACCCCCTATCCTACGGTGATGGGTATAAAGCTCATGGTAGCGATATTTATGGTCGATAACGTTGTAAATTTACATAAACAGAGAGTGGGCTATCGGGCCCGAAAGGCCTTAAGTCTATTAATGCCGCATTTAGTATCCTTTTTCACCTAAATTTGGTGAACTGCACAAGTCCTCTCGATATTCGGCCCGCATATAGTCCAAAACAAACCACATGATATAGCTGCCATATACACCGTCCTTCCGATTTTGGGTAAAACCAACAATTATTACCGAAATTTGGAACATTGCGCTGAAATTTGGAAAATTGTTAGGGTTTGGAATAGTTAGTTGTACCAAGGCCCCGATATCCGTACAAATTATGGTTTAAATCTGAAACATATTTGGATTTAACTATCTACAGGCCGATCAGGAGGCCACCGTAGCGCAGAGGTTAGCATGTCCGCCTATGACGCTGAACGCCTGGGTTCGAATCCTGGCGAGACCATCAGGAAAAATTTTCAACGGTGGTGTTCCCCTCCTAATGCTGGCAACATTTGTGAGGTACTATGCCATGTTAAACTTCTCTCGAAAGAGGTGTCGCACTGCGGCATGCCGTTCGGACTCGGCTATAAAAAAGAGGCCCCTTATCATTGAGCTTAAAACTTGAACCGGACTGCACTCATTGATATGTGAGAAGTTTGCCCCTGTTCCTTAGTGGAATGTTCATGGGCAAAATTTGCAATTTTACTGGCCGATCTCTCGATTGATAGACTAGTGCTCGAATCTGCACAAAAATAGTGGTTTTCTCCTTCTAATGAGGACAACATTTGTGAGGAACTATGCCATATAAAACTTCTTTCAAAACAGGTGTCGCACTGCGCCGTTCAGAATCGACATTAAAAATTAGGACCCTTATCATTTAGCTTAAATTGGAATCGGACTGCACTCATTGATATGTGAGAAGTTTGCCCCTGTTTCCTAGGGAAATGATCATGGGCAAAAATTTGCAAAGACCCTAATATCAATTACATTGGGGTAAGTCAAATCACAAACAAAAATTTGGCTTCTTTCAAAATTAAAACGAATTTTCCATTAAATTCTTGTGCTTTTTCTACTTCTCCCCCATATTAAAGAAAAAAACTTTACTGTTTTTCTTTGCGTCGTGTTTTCTAGTAAAATTTTCAAAAAGCTACATTTACTTTTGGCCTTTCGCAAAACTTTTGTTTTGTTTTGATCCATTTTACTTCTCATTTAAAAATCTGCTTTGTTTTATTTTTTTCCCTAGTTTGGTTTTCAAAACCCAACGAAATGACTTCACGTCAAACATATCCTTTCATGTTTACCATTTGGCTGTTTGTTGGTAGCAGCAAAAATAAAAAAAGAGTCTTCTCCATTTAAAGGCGGCATTAAGACAAGTGTACTCATGCCTAGCTAACCTTAATAAATGAAAAAAAAATCCATCCGTTTTCTACTTGCGTCTTTCTCACGTTTTGTGCTTTTGCTGGCGAGTGCTTCACTTAAGATTCCAAGCATGTTTGACACGTCTCTCAAGCTTTTATTGGAATGCGTAAATTGAATGCGAACTGGCACGAGTCGAGTTGGAGGCATCGCTTACGCTAGAGCTACTCTGTAATGAAGCAAATGTGTTTTGTGGTGAATACAAAAGGTTATTTGTGTGAAGGCATTTGGTTGTGGAAGAGCCAAGTTGCTTTAGCGGTAGTGGCAGTGCACTCGAATGCAGTACTTACGAGGAATATTTTCGTTATAGAAAAACAAAAACATAGAAAGAGCTAAGAAAAATTCTGGGAATAGATGTGAGCTGTAGCTTTATTTAAAAATTTTAAGGTTCTAGGAAAATTAAGAAGAAAAGGAAACTTTCCCTCAATTCGAAAGCTAGTTCTGCATTGCAGACTACCACTACTGCCTAACCTTAACTAGATTTTTCAATCAGACCACATAGGGCGGGGATGTCGTGAGATTCGAGACGACTTTTCCAAATTAAGTCCCAATCGGATGAGATCTAAGGTCATTTACGCAAAAGGAACAGGGGCAAACTTCTCACATATCAATGAGTGCTGTCTTAAGCTCAATAATAAAGGGCCACCTTCTTATAGCTGAATCAGAACGGCGTGCCGCAGTGCGGCACCTCTTTGGAGAGAAATGTTACATGGCATAGTACCTCACAAATGTTAAACCATGATGGCCTCGCCAGGATTCGAACCCAGGCGTTCAGCGCCATAGACGGACATGCTAATGGTAGCCCCAAGGTCATTTATGGGCTTAGGATACATTTGAGGCCTCTAGGCTAAGGATGAATTTGTCTTCGAGTCCTATTACGGTGGTGTATATTCAGTAGTCAGAGAATGTATGGACAATGTCTAGTTTCCCGGGAAATTCTTCAACGGACAACGTGGCGCCAAAAGAGGATGTCACTGGTACTCATTCGTCGGAGGTTATAAAGGAAATTGTATCTGAGCCGAAAATCCTTTGGGCGATAAGAAGTTTCGAGTCCTTTGAGTCGCCAGGCAATGATAATGTGTCACCGGTTGAATAACAAGCTGTGACTGATAGACTGGTTCCCTGGCTTAGGGAGATAAAGCAGGAAAACCCTACCACACGAAGGCGAAAGGTTTTCGTCCTATTAGTCTGTCATCCTTGATGCTGAAGACTCTTGAGAGGTTGATAGAACCATATCTTAAGGCAAAGATTCCTGGAGACAGCCCTTCACGACCCTGTCGGCTACATAGAGGGTTCTATCACTCTCAAGGAATATACATTGACATTAAAGGAGCTTTGAATAGCGTAAAACCGACGTCAGCCATAAAGAAGTTAGAGTTTCTAGGCACCAACTCCACCGTTAGAAAGTTTATTAATTACTTACTTACTAAAAGATGCATTGCGACAGGCTTGGGATCTGTGGATCTTAAAAGATGGGTATGCAGAATAACACCTCAAGGAGGTGTTCTGTCTCCTCTACTTTGGAATATAGCCATTAACAACATATCATTGTCTCTGAAAGAAAAGACGTAATAGTGGTCGCTTATGCTGATAACGTGGCAATTGCGGTAAGGGGAGAGTTTCCCAGCACTCTAAGAGATATACTTCAGGAAGCTCTACGTGCAACTGCAAAGTGAGCTACCGATAGTGGTCTAGGTATAAATCTATGCAAGACAGAAGTAGTTCTTTTAGCAGGAGCTACAAGTTGGCTACAGTGTCACCTGTCTCCTTCGAATGAGAGAATGTTCCATTGTAGTTCCAGTGGAACCTGTCACCTTGGGTGAAGAGAATGTTCCATTTACAGAAAGCGCAAAATACCTTGGTGTTTTGCTGGACAGGAAATTGAACTTCAAATCCAACATTTTGAAAGGCCAAGAAAGGCCACTCTTGTCCTATAGACCTGCAAGAGAGCCATTGGCAAAAGTTGGGGATTTAGAGCGCGTGTCATACATTGGGTATATAATGCAGTTGTCAGACCAATAATGCTATATGGTGTTGTGGTATGGTGGACGGCGCTTCTAAAGTCCAACTACTGTTCAATACTTAACACGATCCAAAGGATGGCTTGTTTGTGCGTCACAGCCGCACTGAAGACGGCACTATCTGAAGTTAATGCTTCATCTTATGACTCTGGACATTGTGGCTACCCAAATTGCAGTGACCACTGCCGTGAGGTTAAGAGAGCTCTCTCATTGGTCATGTGGCTGCTACGTACACTGTGTTATCCTTGATACAATATCCAATGTTTCAGGCAGTGTGAAAAAAACCTTTTCTGAGCCGCTTTTTAAAAAAAATTCTCTTCTCTAATCCTGATAGAACCGATTGGAACTACGATATCCCTGGTAACAGAAGTTATATAGACTTCTATACGGATGATTCCAAACTAAACGACCAGGTGGGCTTTGGCGTGTACTCGAAAGATCTAGAAGTGGAATGGCTAAGACAAAGTATCATTACGACGATTGGCATAAACATCTTCTCAGACAGCCAGGCAGCCATTAAATCCCTGGAGAACGTATTTCTGAACACAAAAACCGCTCTCGAATGTCACAGATCTCTAAAAAAATTGGCTGAGCAGTTCAAAATTTAACTGTTCTGGGTGCTGGGCCACAGGGAATTGTAAAGCGGACGAGCTTCCGAGACTAGGAACTACTCTACAAATTCCAGGGATACTGGAATCTGTGGGTATGCCTCTAGCGGCATGTAAGCTAAGTTTTCAGGACCAGGCACGAAGGAAAACGAATGATAGAGGGTCACAAAGAGGGGTTGTGAGCATTCCAAAACTATGTGGCCTAATCTAGGCATGAAGAGTTCTACTGCTTTACTGTCATTGGCTAGAACATACATCTCATTCAATGCGTCCGTCATGACAGGCCACTGTTTAATCGGAAAACATGCTGACAGACTGAAGATTGCCAGCAACGACTTTTACAGAAGCTGTGAGGACATCGAAGAAGAAGAGAAAGCGATCTGGATGGCTCAACGGTAGGAACTAGAAGGCATCTGCCTTCTTCTGTTCTTGTGGTATCACAATGGATGAAAACGTCTGAGTCTGATGGCAGACTGTCTAACCTAACCTATAGGCTTAAGTCCATAAACCTGGGAATTGGTTTAAATGACAGTTATAACTAAATATGAATCAAACAAAACCACACTTGTCACGGATGACGAGGCTAAAACCATAAGTGGAATCAAATTCCACACAGAATTATAAAACCTTTCTTACGGTACTATAACGATTATAAAATTGTTTTGATACTAGCTTTAGATATATGAAATGCATTTTCTGATCCTTTGATTCCACTAAACTTCCTTGCATGGTAAAATCTACACAATCCGCAGTTATAACATTTTGATAACAGTGTTAAGCTCTATCAAGATTCCCAAGAAAATCTATGCATTTCCTCCAAAAAAAAAAAAAAAAAAAAAAAAAATCCACTATACTAGCATTCTACCACAGCTAGAGCATGTATTGTTGCTTTTGGCAACATATACTTCGCATATTCTCATGTTTTACGAGTAGCGATAAAAGGCAAAAGACTTTACTTGCGAAGCTGGGCTATAAAACAAACTAAATAAGATTTGTGATTTCTTACCATCACACATTGTGTGTGAGACATTTCTAGCAGCACACAGAGTAGTGTCTGTTTAATGGAGGAGATTTTCCATGCCATCACACTATGCCATGCGCCTGGTACTATTTGGTCTCATCAAATGTTCATTGCAATACATACACGAAACATGATGCTGAGCGGCACTCTAGGACAAATGACTGTGAAAACATACGATGGGGGAAAATATCGGAGAACGTATAGAATTTAAGATGTTTGTGTTTGCATGTGAACTTAAATATTTCGGTAATAAAATTCTTGCATTGATTTTTGAAGCAATGATACCTATGAGATAAAAAACCGAAAACCCAAAACTTAAAGTTCGTCTGGGCCCAAACTAAATACGAATAAAGATAAATTCTGAATTCAACTTAACAACCTCTCTGTTACAGGCGTTAGCAGAGCTTTGATTAACAATTCAATAATGAAAAATTAGGAAACATTTTTTTAATGAAAACTTGGTCACATAACCGCAAAGTAAAAATGCATTATTTTCGGTCGTGCGGAACTATTACGATCTACTAAATCTGAATTATATGTAAATACGTAAAATCAGCCAATAAATGCACTTTTTAAGCGGCTAAGACCCCAAATCGGAAGATCAGACTATATGGCAGCTGTATCTATATATGGTCCGATATGGATCCTATTCGGTTCAGCCATTCAACTGTTATCTGGAGCAGAGGTCGGAAATTGATATTCCGATGTGTTGCAAACGGAATGACTAAATGAATATACCCCCTATCCTACGGTGGTGGGAATGAAAAATGCACCTTTTATGGGCCAAGGAACTTAAATCGAGAGATCGTTATATGTGTATGGTAGTTGTACCCAAATATAGACCGATCTGAACTATTTCGTGAATGGATGTCGATGAACTTAACAGGGCTCACTGTGCCAAATTTCAGCGAATTTGGAGAAGAATTTCCCATTTTACCCATTTGGACCTTACATGTACTACTTGTTGAGACTTTTAGCACGTGACATTATGCAAAATTTGAGACAAATCGGGTTATAATTGCGACCTTAGGAGGCTCAAGAAGTTTAATCGAGAGGTCGGTTTATATGGGAGCTATATCGGCTTATAAACCAATTTTTCTATATTACACTCAAATATACCTCTCTAGATCTCTATGTTAATTCTAACTATTTTTGCCCATCTCAGAGGCAACACTTTGGGACGTCTAGTGCGAACATCTTTACGGACAGGAAGCTAGTAATCAGGGCAATAACAAGAAAGAAGTGATGAACGCCTTCTCTGAGGATGGCACAATCCGCATCGTTGGGTGCCGGGTAATAGCGGAGTAACTGGGAATGAGAAAACAGACGATTTGGCAGTAAAGGCCAGAGGACTGCCATCAAGAAACATAGTATACTCGAAGCCGTGGGTCCGATTTAGGGACTTGCTGTCCGATTTAGGGATTTGAACGACGAGTATAGCTTTCATAACGGGAGGACACATAGCATTACGAACTCACTTTTGCAAAATCGGTGCAGAGCATTGTGGTGGAGATGATCAGTCATTGGAGCATTTGCTATATCATTGTCCAGCTTTCGCGGCTTACAGACACCGGTATATAGGTGGCGACACAATACCAGACATGAACCATTTTAAGGGCGTGGTATGAAAAACAATTAAGAATTTTGTAAAATGCACGGAATTCCTAACATAAACGTTATTTGTCGAGGCTACTTTTTAATATAGAGAGCACACAACAAACCGATTACTGGCTTAGGTTTATGCCCATAGTGGCATGGGCGGATTAATATTCGCAGCCTCCTTTCAACCTAGACATTCTGAGTCGATCTAGCCTTGTCCGTCTGTCCGAATCACGATAGTGGTCGAACGCGTAAAGCTAGCCGCTTGAAATTTTGCACAGGTTCTCAATATTGATGTAGGTCGTTGAGGATGGCCCATGTAAGTTGAGATTTAGATATAGCTCACATATAAATCGATCTCCCGAATTGATTTCTTGAGCCCCTGGAAGCCGCAACAGCTTCCAACTGCTGTGTCTAGTACGATTCAAATCGGTGAATAACCCGCTATTGCAGGTTCTGCCGATTTGAATATGTAAGCCCATAAAGCCGCAATTTTTGTCCGATTTTGCTGAAATTTTGCACGTGGTGTCCTGTTATGACTTCCAAGTACGTTTGAAGTTTGCCCATAACCTTATATAGCGCCCATATAAACCGGTCTACCGATTTGATTTCTAGAGCCCTTACAAACCGCAATTTTTGTTTGATGTGGCTGAAATTTTGCATGACTTCCATCAACTGTGTTCCAATCGGTCAATAACCTTATAACCTCCCATATAATCCGATCTCCCTGTTTGACCTCTTGAGCCCTTAGAAGCCGCAATTTTTGCCAGTTTTAACTGAAATTGAGCACGTAGTGCTTTGTTATGACTTTCAACAACTGTGCCAAGTACGGTCCAAATCGGTCAATAAACAGATGTAGCTCCCACATAAACCGATCTTCCGATTTGACTTCTTGAGTTCTTACAAGCTGCAATTTTCGTCCGATGTGGCTGAAATTATACATGCTGTGTTCTGTTACGACTTTCAATAACTGATCCAAATACGGTCCTAATCAGCTTATAACCTGATATTGCTTCCATGTAAACCGGTCTTCCGGTCATGCTTGTTCGGTTCCTAGAAGCTTTAATTTTGACAGAGGTTTGGTGTTTAGAATAAAATTATGCCACCGTAGTGCAGAGGTTAGCATGTCCGCCTATGACGCTAAACACTTGGGTTCGAATCCTGGCTGGAAATCACAAAAGTCAGCAGTGGTTATCCCCTCCTAATGTTGGCGACATTTGTGAGGTACTTTGCCACGTAAAAACTTCTCAAAGAGGTATCGCTCTGCGGCACGCCGTTCGGACTCGGCTATAAAATGGAGATCCCTTATCATTAAGCTTAAATTTAATCGAACAGCACTCACTGATTTGTGAGAAGTTTGCCCCAGTTCCTTAATGGAATGTTCGTGGGCAAATTTGCAATACAAATTTTTAGCAGAATCCATGGTGGTGGGTTCCATAGATTCGGCCCGGCCGAATTGAGCACGCTTTTTGCTTGTTTAAATTTAATGGGTTTTTAGAACGTGTTAGCGTTATTTAAAAGGAAGGCGGATTTCCTCCTGGATTGTCCGAATACGGATGCTTGCCCTGCTGATAGGCAAACCAGACCGATGGGCGTCTGGATCGTATATTAGCTTTTTTTGTGTACACCGGGAGTGTCGCAGGGAGCGCGATGTCGAACTCTGGATTTTGAGTCTCATCGTAGGACATAATAAATCCCGCTTCAGATGGGGGATACTCTTTTGCAATAGATTCAAAATTTATTTGACTTTAGGCGGATGAATGTCCATCGCTTCAGGCGTGATTTCCACCATGGGCTCCAAGAACATTTCTTACCTGTCGACAGGAATGTTAAGCTGGCTAATATTGATGCTTGCGTTGAGGGGTTAGGTGCGGTCTTCCGTGGGGTCATGGACACCTCAATTCCTAGGGTACGTGTTGGGGATGGCATGTTGGTGAAGCTTCCTCCACATGTCCTTCGGTTTATACGGGAGAGGAAGAGGATGTGCCGCTTGTTACGCAGATGCTGCGACCAAGATCGGATTCCTCTGATCAGGGCTGACATTAGGAACCTTGAATGGATCATAGAAGCTTCACTTCATGTTTCTGAAAGGGATCGTCTCAAGCACAATCTTGGGCGGTTACGTGTTGGTGCTAGGACTTATGGTAGGGTCAAGAGAGCGGCGGGTTTGGCTAGGAGAGAGCCTGTCGGACATCTACTTGGGCCTGATGGGATTTGCATTTTCGACGATGTTGGAAAGGCGGAATTGTTAGGGACGCATGTCCAGGAATCTCACAGTATTGGGAATGATGTGATCGATGACTCCTTTCGCAGTCTCAGTCAAGAGGCTTTATTGGGTGTTGAGGACCATACGCCCATGCTGACCTTCCGTTGGGATTTTGCGGCGGTTGGGTCTCTGATTTCCGATAGAGACTTCTGAAACTAGACCGGGCTTGTGGAGCCCGTCGATGTTGCGACCAAGACTGCCATGAAGTCATATGGGATTGATGTCATTCCCGAAGTGGCCTTGAAAAAAGCAAGAAAGGTAAATGCAAATTTGACATTCCATTGAAAAACAGGGTCAAACTTCTCACACATCATTGAGTGCTGTGCAATTCAAGTTTTAAGCTCAATAATGCGGAGCCTCCTATTTATAGCCAAGTTCGAACGGCGTTGTGCAGTGTTTGGGGTTTTGGGGAGAAGTTTTTACATTGCAAAATACCTCACAAATGGAGCGGATAGCATTAGGAGGGGAAAGTTACCTCTGAAAGTTTTTTACTGATGTTCTTGCAAGAATTCGAACCCAGGCGTTCAGCGTCATAGGCGGACATGCTGACCTCTGCGCTACGGTGGCCTCCAGGAAAGGTGGTGATGGTTTTTCCTACGGTCGTACTAAGACAATGCTTGAACTTGGGGTATTTTCCGAGGGCCTGGAAACCGGCCCTGGTTGTACCAGTTCGCAAACCAGCCGGAGAGCCCTGGCGAGTAGACTGTAGGCCTATTTCATTACTATCCGCTTTTGGTAGGCTTTTGTAATATTTTGTCTTGGATAGGGTGAAAGGCTTCGTTCGGGATGGTAATATCCTGAGAAACTATCAGTTTTGTTTTAGCGGGTCATTCTGTCCTCATGGCCTTTTCTGCCCACGTTGTGAGTGGTGTGAATAGGAGGAGGGGTACAATAGCTGTCGAGCTGGACTTTGCAAAGGCCTTTGATACTGTTTGACACGATGGGGTACTCTACAAGCAGCAGTTGTTCGGCTTTGGAGCATAGGCTTGTAGGATGGTGGCTATTTTCCAAAGGGACAGGACGTTTAGGGTTAGGTTAGGTTTAAATGGCAGTCTGCCATCTGACTTACTTAGATGTTTTCGTCCATTGTGATACCACAGGATCAGGAGGAGGAACCGTTGAACCATCCAGATCGCTTTAAAAAGCCCAATAACTTGTGAATGTTCACATCCGCTAAATCAGACAGGTTCTCAATGAAATGATAACCTAAAGTGGGACTCCTTCTGACTGCTAGTGGGGAACACACACAGAAGGTGTTCTATAATCTCTTCTTCTTCGATGTTCTCACAGCTTCTGCAAAAGTTCAGTATGTTAGCATGTTTTCCGATTAGACAGTGACCTTTCATGACGGACACAATGACTGAGACGTCAGTTCTAGCCAATGATAGCAAAGCAGTAGACCTCTTCAAGTCTAGATTAGGCCTCATTGTTTTGGAATGCTCACAGCCCCTTCTTTGTGACCGTCTATTATTTGTTGTTCTTCGGGTCTCGTCTTGAAAACTTAGCTCACATTTCGCTGGAGGCATACCCACAGATTCCAGTATCCCTGGAATGAGTAGGGTAGTTCCTAGTCTCGCAAGCTCATCCGCTCTACAATTGCCTGGGATATGTGGCCCGGCACCTAGAACAGATGAATTTTTAACTGTTCAGCCATCTCGTTGAAAAATCTATGACAGTCGAGGGCGGTTTTTGTGTTCAGAAATACGTTCTCCAGGGATTTAATGGCTGTCTGGCTGTCTGAGGAGATATTTATGCCAATTGTGGTATGGCATTTTGTCTTAGCCATTACACCACTTCCTTATTTGCAAGAAGGATCTCCGCTTGATACACACTGCAGTGGTCGGGTAACCTTTTCGATATGACCAGTTTTAGATCTTTGGGGTACACCCCAAAGCCCACCTGGTCGTTTAGTTTGGAACCATCCGTATAGAAGTCTATCTAACTTCTGTTACCAGGGATCTGGTAGTTCCAATCGGTTCTATCAGGAATAGTGGTATAACCAGTTCTAGATCTTTGGGGTACACCCCAAAGCTCACCTGGTCGTTTAGTTTGGAACCATCCGTATAGAAGTCTATGTAACTTCTGTTACCAGGGATCTCGTAGTTCCAATCGGTTCTATCAGGAATACTGCTACCGTACTTTCTATCTACGTTTAGGGTTAGGTTAGGAGAAAGTGTATCGAACAGCAGGATGATCCATGATGAGGTCCCTCAGGGATCACTTCTGGCCCCAGTCCTATACAAAATCTTCGTGAGCGATGTACAAGGACCTCCATCGAGGGGACTGATACTCGCCTATACGGATGATGTCCCCATGGCATTTTCGGGACCGAGGGCCAGTATTCTGGCTGATGGGATGAATGCTTATCTTGAAACTCTGGAGCGATATTTTACCACCTGTGGTCTCAAGCTCTCGAATACTGGCAGGCATCTCCATCAGGCTGAGAAAGACGGACCTTAGCCTTGGAGTTCCAGCCAAAACATTCATCTTTTCTTCCTCTCCTCTGTTCTTGTGGAACAATTTTTTGCTAGATACTTAATCAGGTGCCGATCCCACCGCTGATGGAGGAGCTTTAATTTTATCTCACCCTGTCTTCGGCACTACCATAAGCACAGAAACACCGCTCTCGATCATACAGGCAAGTGGACCAAGGAGCTTCAATTTCTTTTCTATGTCAGGGTAAGTTCTCTCGTGTCGAAGAATCGCTCTGCAGTTTAGACTGATTAGTCCACTCTCCCTCGGTTTGATTCTTACCTCGCGGGTGCCTTTCACTTGGCACAGTGCACCTTTCCTTGTAAGAATAGAGCCTCTAGCTTATGATCGCTTGGTATATGTTTGGTCGGTTTTCGTCCACTTTTTAGATGCCGGACACGACATTGCGGTATCATGAATCTTCACAGATGAAAAGGTTAGGTAATCTTTTGGTGTTTTATCTACAATCTCTTCTTTCATTCTTCGTCTTTGGTGTTCTAGTTGGATAAGCATAGGTAAAGTCTGATAGACTAGAGCTGGGAAGAAATTTTTTCTGCAAAATTTGTGAGGAGTTGAGGGATAAAGATTAAGAATTCCCATACTATAAAGCAGAAGGAGTAAAATTTTAAAAGTTGATCGTTGTTAAATTCTACAACGATTAAGCGGTTCTTGTTTGTCCATGCGTAAATTGAATAATGGTACACCCATACAAATTAGTCTGCTGATATTAGCAATCACTGTTTGCTGATATTAAACTAAAAAATTTCAACTCGCTGATTAAAATTTTATAGTACACCCATGCCAAATAGGATCCAAGTCGAACTGTATTTGGACATAGCTTTATTCAATAGTCCTCAAGGGTTCATAAATAATGCATTATAGACTCGATTTCATTAGGAAATTCAAAGCATTGCATTCTACTTAAACTCAAAGCGCTTTTGCATCAAAAACGATGTACAATTTTCTCATTTGGAATATTTGGTTTTTTATACCCTCCACCATAAGGGTATACTAATATCGTCATTCTGTTTGTAACTACTCGAAATATTCGTCTGAGACCCCATAAAGTATATATATTCTTGATCGTCGCGACATTTAATGTCGATGTAGCCATGTCTGTCCGTCTGTCCGTCCGTCTGTCTGTCGAAAGCACGGTAACTTCCGAAGGAGTTAAGCTAGCCGCTTGAAATTTTGCACAAATACTTCTTATTAGTGTAGGTCGGCTGGTATTGTAAATGGGCCATATCGGTTCATGTTTTGATATAGCTGTCATATAAACCGATCTAGGGTCTTGACTTCTTGAGCCTCTAGAGTGCGCAATTCTTATCCGATTGAAATGAAATTTTGCACGACGTGTTTTGTTATGATATCCAACAACTGTTCCAAGTATGGTTCAAATCGGTCCATGTTTTGATATAGCTGCCATATAAACCGATCTTGGGTCTTGACTTCTTGAGCCTCTAGAGTGCGCAATTCTTATCCGATTGGAATGAAATTTTGCACGACGTGTTTTGTTATGATATCCAACAACTGTGCCAAGTATAGTTCAAATCGGTCCATAACCTGAAATAGCTGCCATATCAACCGATCTTGGGTCTTGACTTCTTGAGCCTCTAGAGTGCGCAATTCTGATCCGATTGGAATGAAATTTTGCAAGACGTGTTTTGTTATGATATCCAACAATTGTGCCAAGTATGGTTCAAATCGGTCCATAACCTGATATAGCTGTCATATAAACCGATCTGGGATCTTGACTTCTTGAGCCTCTACAGGTCGCAATTATTATCCGATTTGCCTGAAATTATGTACTACGGATCCTCTCATGACCATCAATATACGTGTTTATTATGATCTGAATCGGTCTATAGCCCGATACAGCTCCCATATAAATCGATCTCTCTATTTTACTTATTGAGCCCCAAAGGGCGCAATTCTTATTCGAATTGGCTGACATTTTACACAGGTCTCCAACACATAATTTAATTGTGGTCCAAACCGGACTATATCTTGATATCGCTCTAATAGCAGAGCAAATCTTTTCTTATATCCTTTTTTGCCTAAGAAGAGATGCCGGGAGAAGAACACGGCAAATGCGATCCATGGTGGAGGGTATGTAAGATTCGGCCCGGCCGAACTTATCACGCTTTTACTTTTTTCTTTCTAGAAATTTAGGCTACCTAATATCTCCACCACAAAACTTTCAATATAACCCTCATTCCAAAATTGTTATTGTAATTACAACAACACAATAAACTATGTAATTTAATATAACGTATAAGCAGTACGTACTACATGGTCCCCATTGTCCCTAAGGGTATTGAAACATTTCACATGTAAACTCTTATGAATGGAGTAGTGTTAAATAATTTCGAACTTTTGGAATATTTAATAAATTTCCATAATTCCGATAGAATCTTTAGTATATAACCAACACACACACACACACACATGCATATAGAGAAAATTGTTGGAAAAAGTTTTAGTACGCACTTCCATGATTTCCTATGCGACTCATAAAAACGATGTCACCGCCTATCATTTAATTATGCCATGATAAACATATAAATGTTCCTTCAATGTTTTGATGTCGGTCTCAAGGAAAGCCATTTATAAAATCCAACAAAAAAAGGTCGTCAACTCAACGGGTGGTATTGACTTCCTAGTTCCTTTACTGACTGCTCCTGGTTTCTCTACTGCTCGGCATGTATGAGTATTTTGTGGATACCATTTGGCATTCGCTCGACTGTGACTGATACAAAAACCACACGCAACATTTTGTTGTTGGTTTGTTGTGGCATGTAAACCGGTGTTGCCATGATTTTTTTTTTAAGTGAATGATAGAAAACTACGTCCTGGTTGGATTTATTGAAAAAATTTTTGAGGATATTTAATTTCACATATTTTGCGCTAAATTTCTTTGGTCTTCCTTATCATTGAGCTTAAAACTTGAATCGGACTAAACTCATTGATATGTGAGTAGTCTACCCCTGTTCAATCCGGTACGTCAACCATCTGCCATGGGATTGGTAGTCGGTTACACGCAATACTGCGTTTATTATGACTTCTAAGTATGATCCGAATCGGTCTATAACCTGATATAGGTCTCATATTTTCCATCTTGAGCCCGATTTTCCATCTTAAAAGCCGCAATTGTAGCAGTGTGAAGCGGCACCTCTTGCCGATGAAGGAATCTATCGGGTCAATCCGGTACGCACAAGCGGCTGCCATGGGTTTGGTTGTTGTTGTAACAGTTTGTTGTGTTCTATCGTCTGCTTGATTTTGTTGAATATACAGATTCAGTAACTATGCGACTAAGGTGGGGTGCGTCTAGAGGCATCTGGGTGTGTGACGAGTGGGTCTAGCTGATCAGTTAAACAGGTGACATGTGTCGTGCGGTCCCATGTCACAAACCGGACACACATCCTGCACGTTGGCATCAATCCTTGCTCTCTAGAAGTTGGAGCGGCTGTATCTGCCGGATCGTAATTGAGCCAGAACTACTCTGGTTTGCCGGTGGAGGTCAATTTCTTCATGTGCAATCGGAGGCGGTCGTTCTCCAAGGACCACATTCACCCGGAAGTTATTTACCGCATCTGCTACCGTGTCTGCATGAATATTGTCCAGACCCGCTTGATCAAGAGACTCTCTCGTGTAGCGCTGAACCACACGCTCTAGATCATGTAGATCCCCTTAAGGCTTCTGGGCCGTGGATATCTATCCACAAGATGATGATTTGGATGGTCTTTGCGATAACAGACCAGAAGGTATTCACAGGTCAAATCTTTGCCTTCTGATGGGGGTGGAGCACGTATGAACGTCCCCTCGTCGCACTCCGAAGGGCGGCATTCTGACAGATCTGAATATTATTCCACTGCTTGTCATATAGCTCACGAGACCACACTCATTGATGTGTGAGAAGAATGCCCATGCTCGGTTCCTGGTGTTTTTAAAAATTAAGGTAATGAGAAGAGCTTTTTAGGGGAGGGATGGCACCTCAGATATTTCGACTCAAATATGGATATCAAATTCCTTCCAAATCCCTTTAATTTGAGCCCCACATTGCCACGGACGTTTGGTGGGTGTTTTGGGGCTGGGGCGGCCTCCGGTACTTTGCACTGAAAATATATATCAAATTCGTTCTTTATTTCCAATGGAAATGAAGTTCAATTTAGGAAGTGCTTTAGGGCATACCCCAAAATACGTGGCTTCAAAATTGGATATCAAATTCGTTAACTACTCCCACATACTTTTGATTTGAGTCCCATATTGTCATAATGGGTCAAATAACCCATTTGACGTTTCTTTTTAGAAGAAAAAGCGCTCCCTAATACCTTTCGTTATCTGCTCCCTAATACCTTTCATTTGAGTCCCATATAGCCATGGTCGGCTAATATGCCCATTTGGAGGTACTTGGGGTTGGGCGACCTCCCATTACTAGGACCTAATGTTTTATGCCATATTTGTAATCTACTGCCTAATACTTTTCATTTGAGTCCCATATTGACATGAACTTTGAATATATCTATTGAGAGGACTTTTGGGGTTGGGGGAGCCCGCTGGATACTTTGGGGGAGCCCAAATTTTAATATCATATTCGTTTTCTGATCTCCATTACCTTTCATTTGATACACTTATTGTGTCCATCGGACCACTTTCGGATATGGGTGGTGTTTTTAGGGTAAGGGGAGGGTCCCCCTCTACCCGATATCTAAAAATTATATAGCCTATGTCTCCTTCCAGACAAAAGCATAAAATCTATTCAAATTTTTAAGAAAATCGGTTCAGCCAAGTATCAGGTATTCATAATGGGTCTAATGGCGTTTTTGAGGGGTGGCGTGACCACTATACTTCGATCTGATTTTGTATGCCATATTCGAAATCTACTGCCGAATACCTTTCTTTTGAACCCCGTATTGAAATGAGCGTCCAATATGTCTCTTTAGGGAAATTTTTGGGGTTGGGGATGAGTACCTAGACTCAATTTTTAATACCATATTCGTATTCTACTCTCCAATACCTTTCATTTGATACCTGTATTGTTCAAATCTGTCCACATTTGATTTTGGGTTGTGTTTTTGGCATAAGGGGGAGGGTCCGTCCCCCTTCCGATACCGAAAAATTATATAGTCTTTGATTCCTTCCACACCAACCTACTCAATATGCGAAAATTTCGAGAAAATCAGTTATGCTGTTTCTCAGTCTATACGGAACAAAGTCCCATATATCCGTGATTGGCTAATTTGCCTATTTGCCGACGACTTAGGGTCTTAGGCCCATAAAAGCCACATCTATTATCCGGTTTTGCTGAAATTTGGGTCAGTGAGTTATGTTAGGCCCTTCGACATCCTTCTTCAATATGGCCCAGATCGGTCCAGATTTGGATATAGCTGCCATATAGACCGATCTCTCGATTTAAGGTCTCGGGTCCACAAAAGGCTTATTTCTTCTTCTTATCTCTCCGCTTTCTCCGAAATTTGGGTCAGTGAGTTACGTTAGGCCCTTCGACATTCCTCTTGTGTTTGGCCCAGATCGGTTCAGATTTAGATATAGCTATCATATAGAGATTTCACCTAGTCCTTAGTGGAATGTTCATGGGCAAACTTTTCAATAGAGATTGATTTAAACCCTTGGCTCCATAAAAGTCGCATTTATTGCTCGATTTCACCGAAATTTAGGACGGTGAGTTGTGTTAGGCTCTTCTTCTGTCTTCAATATGGCCCAGATCAGTTCAGATTTGGATATAGCTGCCATATAGACCGATCTCTCTATTTAAAGTCTGGGCCCCATAAAAGGCACATTTATAATCCGTTGACTTGTACTTATTAGACCTCTCAATATCCGTGTCGAATTTGGTCCAATTCGAACCACATTTCGAAATAGCTGGTATGGGTGCAAAAATTATGCATTTTTCACCGGATTTTGACAAAAGGTGGTTTATATATATACCCGAGTTAGTGGGTATCCAAAGTTCGGCCCGGCCAAACTTAATGCGTTTCGTCTTGCCTTATCTTTTCAGTTGACTCACAATTTGGACACCTTGTTTTAAAAAATTGCTAAAATTTAAGACTCTGCTACTTGATCCAAAAACTTTTTATTTTCTCCAATCGTCAACAAAAAAAAATATTCATTGAAATTGGCAGCTCTGTGCAACAACTACAACACAAGGTCAGACACTCACAAATTCTGCCAATACTCTTGTCGTCTATGGGGTAGGAAGAATAATGTCGCAATGTGTGACATTGTAAGTTAAAATAGAAATAAAAATACAGAAGAAAACTATTTCATTGTCTGCTATGCGGAAACAAAATGTAATAGACTTAGCGAAAAAAAGGAATAAATGAGACAGCTTTCTGGGAAGGCAGCCTTTAATATTTGATATGCACGAATGTCCTAATAGGAATATCCACAGACTGAATTGAGCTACCAACTGTGCGAAATTCTTTCTCAATGTTGTAATAACAAAACAACGCCAAAAAGAATGAAAATAAAAGAATTCTTTTACTGACGACACATAATTTTCAAAAGATCAAGGCCGTATATTAAATGTAGACATCAAAACATGACATTGTAGCGGGAGAGAAGGGTAAAAAATTGCTTAAAGTATTGAGAGCTTAGACTGAATATACATATTTATTATTTCATATCAAGAGAATATATTAGTTGTGTGTTGGGAAATGAAAATCTAGTGGATTAGGACTCTAACAAGTTGAAAATCTTATATTCTAATGTATTTAAAAAGGGTGGTCTACGAATTTTTTTTCTTTAGGTTAGGTTGAAAAGAGGGTGCAGATATTAATCCGCCCCATGCCACTATAGACGTACACCTAAGCCAGTCATTGGCTTGTTAAGGGCTCTAAAAACCATAAAGCAACCTCTAAAAAGAAAATTTTAAGTTAAGAATTCCGTGCTATTTACAAAGTCCTTAAGATGGTTCATGTCTGATATTGTGTCTCCACCTAAGTACCGAAAGCTGGGCAATGACAAAGGAAATGCTCCAACGTCTGATCATCTTCCCCGCATGCCCTACACATGCTATCACTTGCCGCACCGAATTTTCATAAGAGAGCTCGTAGTCCTATGTGTCCCGTTATGATACCAATAGCTATACTGACGTCCTTCTTGCTTCATTTCAGTAATAGCCTCGTCTTCTCGCGATCTGGAACCCCCCATAGGATTTTCGACGTCCTAACGTCCAGTTTCGCTGTTCCACAATGTTGCATGCGCATTCGTCGCCCACTCTCTTAACTAGGACTGCGTCGACCCGAAAGGCTTCGAGTTAACCAAGATTATTGATGGCAGTCCTCTGGCCTTCGCCGCCAAATCGTCTGCCCTTTCATTTCCCCTTACTCCGTTATGGCCCGGCACCCACACGATGCGGATTTTGCCATCCTCAGAGAGGCGTTAATCTCCTTCTTACACCGCAAGACTCCTCATTTATTTGAACTCCATATTGCCATTGCCCTCAAAATTGAATATCAAATTCGTTTTCTAATCTCATTTTAACTCCTTATTGCAAAAGTCAGCAAATATGTCCGGTTTGGGGTATTGGCCCTAAAAACTATGAATATTTAGTTCCACTCTCTTTAAGACCGAAATTGTCTTGGTGAGCAAATACGTCCTATTTGGGGGTTGTTATGGTGGTGAGACGTCCGCTAGACAGTTGCCCCCTAATGTTGATATCAGATACGTGGTCTACTCCATACCTACATACCTTTAATTTGAGCCCCATATTTCCATAGTCGGCAAATATGACCGGCTTGGGGGTGTTTTGGGGGATGGGCGGCCACTCAGTGAGTTAGCCTTGAAAATATACATCGGATTCGTGTTCCACTTTAAAAACCCTCTTATTTAAACCTCATATTGCAATAGTCAGAAAATACTTACTATTTGGGTGGTGTTGTGGGGGTTGGGTGGCCCCATAGACACTTTTCCCGAATTATGATATCAAATTCGTGCTTCACTCCCAAAGACCTTTCATTTGAGCCCCATATTGCTATGGGCGTAAATTTGTCCCCTTTGGGGAATATTTTTGAGGAGAGGTGGCCCCCCAAACACTTGGTCCTATATTAAGATATCAGATTCGTATTCTACATTCAAATACCTTTTATTTAAGCCCCATATTGCCATGGTTATTAGATAAGTTCTGTTTGGGGCGTGTTTTGGGAAAGGGGTGGACCCCCAAAAATATGGTCCCACATTTGGATATCAGATTCGTATTATACTCGTAAATACCTTTCATTTGAGTCCCATATTGCCATGGTCGGTAAGTATGTCCAATTTGAGGGTGTTTTGGGGCTTGGGGTGGTCCCTCTAGCACTTGGTCCGACAATTGGATATCAGATAAATTTTCTATCCTAATTACCTTTCATTTAAGTCCCATATTGTCGTGATTGGCTTTAATATATGTTTGGTAGGTTTTAGGGTGGGGCAGCCCCCGTAGGTATCCCATCCGAAATTTGGATACCAAATTTTTATTTTTAGGGTACCATACGAGAGCACACAAAATTTGGCTTAAATCGCACCACCCATCTCCGAGATCTGGCGTTTCTGAAAATTAGTGTAAGGGGGAGGGTCCGCCCTTCAAATATCAAAAAAATGTAGTACCCTATTTTCACCACGGGGTCATTATGCACCATCTGTGAAAATTTCAAGAAAATCGGTTCAACCGTTTTTGAGTCTATAAGGAACACACAAACATACAAACAAACAAACACAAATTGATTTTTATACCCTCCACCATAAGATGGGGGTATACTAATTTCGTCATTCTGTTTGTAACTACTCGAAATATTAGTCTGAGACCCCATAAAGTATATATATTCTTGATCGTCGCGACATTTTATGTCGATCTAACCATGTCCGTCCGTCTGTCCGTCCGTCTGTCCGTCCGTCTGTCCGTCCGTCCGTCTGTCCGTCCGTCCGTCCGTCCGTCTGTCCGTCCGTCCGTCTGTCCGTCCGTCCGTCTGTCCGTCCGTCCGTCTGTCCGTCCGTCCGTCTGTCCGTCCGTCCGTCTGTCTGTCGAAAGCACGCTAACTTCCGAAGGAGTAAAGCTGGCCGCTTGAAATTTTGCACAAATACTTCTTATTAGTGTAGGTCGATTGGTATTGTAAATAGGCCATATCGGTCCATGTTTTGATATAGCTGCCATATAAACCGATCTTGGGTCTTGACTTCTTGAGCCTCTAGAGTGCGCAATTCTTATCCGATTGGAATGAAATTTTGTACGACGTGTTTTGCTATGATATCCAACAACTGTGCCAAGTATGGTTCAAATCGATCCATAACCTGATATAGCCGCCATATAAACCGATCTTGGGTCTTGACTTCTTGAGCCTCTAGCGTGCGCAATTCTTATCCGATCAGAATGAAATTTTGCACGACGTGTTTTGTTATGATATCCAACAACTGTGCCAAGTCTGGTTTAAATCGGTCCATAACCTGATATAGCTGCCATATAAACCGATCTTGGGTCTTGACTTCTTGAGCCTCTAGAGGGCGCGATTCTTATCCGATTGGAATGGAATTTTGGCACGATGTGTTTTGTTATGATACCCAACAACTGTGCCAAGTATGGTTCAAATCGGTCCATAACCTGATATAGCTGCCAAATAAACCGATCTTGGGTCTTGACTTCTTGAGCCTCTAGAGGGCGCAATTCTTATCCGATTGGAATGAATTTTGGCACGTAGTATTTTGTTATGATATCCAACAACTGTGCCAAAAATGGTTCAAATCGGTTCATAACCTGATATAGCTGTCATATAAACAGATTCGGGGACTTGACTTCTTGAGCTTCTAAAGGGCGCAATTCCTATCCGATTTGGCTGAAATTTCGCAAGACGTGTTTTGTTGTTACTTTCAACAACTATGTCAAATAAAGTACAAGTCGGTTCATAACCTGATTTAGCTGCCATATAAACCGATGTGGGATCTTGACTTCTTGAGCCTGTAGAGGTTGCAATTATTATCCGATTTGCCTGAAATTTTGCACGACGGATTCTCTCATGACTATTAACATACGTGTTTATTATGGTCAGAATCGGCCTATAGCCCGATACAGCTCCCACATAAATCGATCTCTCTATTTTACTTCTTGAGCCCACAAAGAGCGCAATTCTTATTCGAATTCGCTGACATTTTACACAGGTCTTCAACATAAATATAATTTAATTGTGGTCCGAACCGGACCATATCTTGATATCGTTTTAATAGCAGAGCAACTCTTTTCCTATATCCTTTTTTGCCTAAGAAGAGATGCCGGGAAAAGAACTCGACAAATGCGATCAATTGTGGAGGGTATATAAGATTCGGCCCGGCCGAACTTAGCACGCTTTTACTTGTTATATACAGGGTGGCTGATGAAAGCCGCTACCAAAAAAAAATGTAATAACTTTTTTTCTATTTAATAATAATAATTTAATAATTAATTTAATTAATTAATTAATTAATTTAATTAATAATAATTTAATAATTAATTTAATAATTTAATTTAACATGAATAAAAGAAAAATGTATTCCATACACCGAAAAAAAAATGTAGCAATATTCATCATTGTAGCAATATTCATCAGCCACCCTGTATAAGATTACTGCAAATCGGACGAACATATATATGGGAGCTATATCCAAATCTGAACCGATCTATATGAAATTCACCTATAATGTCGAGAGTCATAAGAAAATCCTTTTTGATACATTTTGAGAAAATCGGTCAATAAATGACCTTTTTATTGCAGTATTACTGCAAATCGGACGAACATATATATGGGAGCTATATCCATATCTGAACAGATTTTTTCAAATTTTAATAGGCTTCCTCTCTAGCCCGAAAAACATGCCAATACCAATTTTGGAGACAATCGGATGGAAATTGCGACCTGTAGTTTGTACACAAATTGACATGAACAGACGGACAGACAGACAGACGGACACACAGACAGACGGACATAGCTAAATCGAATCAGAAATTGATTCTGAGTTGATCGGTATACTTATCATTGGGTCTATCTTTCTTCCTTTTGCGTGTTATAATACCCTGTACCACAGTTGTGGTGAAGGGTTTAAAAATCTTCTAAACGATTTTAGCAAATTTTTGGAACACTACAACCCAATATTAAAACATATCATCATAATATTTTGCAGCAAATGCTTCAACAAACAACAGTACCATAACTTCTCTGGTATTTAATACTACTGCCCGATTCAAGTTTAGATCAATGCTAAAAGGCATAATTCCCCCACTATTGAATTCTGTTTACTATACTCCAAACTAATATTGATATCCTGTGTAGAAAAACAAGATAAGTGCATAAAAGTTGTTAAGAAGATTTCTTGCTTAAGTTTCTTTTTTTTTTTTGTATGCTAAAGTATGCAAATATTTTTACCAAGCACTCTTTTAATCATATAACCATCCCTATTCCTGGCTAATTCTCAAGGATTTTCTTTCCTTCCAACAAAGATAAGGGGGGAAATTCCTAGAAAAACCTACAAACATTTTCAACATGGAAAGTGAGATGGTGAACATCGCATCACATTGCAAATGCCTTTTATCAATGGAATTTGTAAATAGGTTACAACACATCATGTCAATCTTTTGTGGGGCAAATCTACTCTTCGTTATTTTCTTTTGCTTGTAGCTTGCACCATTTGCCTAGAGTATCGTTGTGCCATTTCACTGATTATCCATTTCGTTGTGTGCATATTTTATTATCTACTGTTCTACTGATGGAGTATAGGGAAACATAAGCTTGTTTGTAGCGTCCTGAATGACATATGAATAGGTTAGCTTGGTAAGAATTAGCAGCAGTCTGACAATGTTGTTCATAATTTTTTTTTTTTTTGTAGTATGTTTTACACTGAGACGGTAGACCTTTGTTGATGAACAACTCCATCGGATTAATCCGGTACATATAACCGGCTGCCATGGGATGGTGAATATGTGGCTAATTTCTTGTCTTCTAATGTAGCTCACCACAAGATCGTCTTTACTTAGCTTTTGCTCTTTTCCTTATTGTTTTTTCTTTCTCCCCTTTGTTATTGGCTTCTTGAGTTCTCTTTTTGTTCATCGCTCGAGGGGGGGATTGACATATAAAAAGTTGTTCTGATGTAACAATAGCTAAATTATGCAAAATACCAAAATATGTTGACGGTGATGGAAATATGTGATGAATTGCCATCATCAGAAACAAATGAAATGAAATGTCGTCAGACATACAACAAGCTTAAGGTAACACTGAACATATGTAACATTTTGCTAAAACAACATAGACAAGGATGCTAAAAAAAAGGATATTTGATGGAAGACATTCAATTTGCGGATGTGATGATGATACCTTTTCTAATTGACATTTTCTAAGAAGAGCCGTAAAGACTTGATTTTGTTGACGAAAGTAAGACTTTCATAAGAAGGTAGGAAAAGGATTTTTCTGAAGCAGGATGAAGTTGGTTAAATTAATGTAAGACTAACTACAACTTAAACTTGGTAAGTTATAAGACAAAAAGATTTGCGCTCTGATTTGAAGCCTTATTAAGTGAGGTCTAAATGATGTTATGAGAGAATTTTTTTCTAAGTAAATGAGGTTGGGTTGCAACTTTTATGTAACTGGTCTCTTAGTACAAATTAGATCGTTCCTTTGGTTTCTCCATATGGTGGTTTGGACCCCATCATAGCCTCAACTACACTTCTCTTTAGACACCTGTTATTCTTTCGAACTATTACATCAGCCTGATGGTTACACCAGTTTTTCCTGACTAACAACTTAAGCTCTAAATTGCAACTTAAGCTCTACATTGCTAAATTGCATTGCAAAAATGCAGTTCTAATGACTTCTTTTCGTAGTCTTAGTCTAGTCGACCATTTCCACCTTAGCTCTAAGTAGTCGTCGTACTACTGCAGCGCCACATTTCCTTAAGAGAACGATTTAAATATCTGGCGATATCAAATATTAAGAAGTAATCATGAATAGGAACTTGAATTGAAAGTGTCAAATTAAGGAGCGTACTGAAAAGGCTCACATCTGCTGGTCACTATAAAGACGGACCGTAGGCTCGAAATGGGGCCTAAATCCGAGAACGGTCCACGGGCTATACAGAAGCGTGATTATACCAATATTAACTTTTTCTAAACCCTTTACCATAGGATGAAGGGTATACTAATTTCGTCATTCCGTTTGTAACACTAAACATAAAGTGTATATATTCTTGATCTTCATGACATTTTAGGTCAATCTAACCATATCCGTCCCTCCGTCCGTCCTTCCGTCCGTCCCTCCGTCCGTCCCTCCGTCCGTCCCTCCGTCCGTCCCTCCGTCCGTACGTCCCTCCGTCCGTACGTCCCTCCGTCCGTACGTCCCTCCGTCCGTACGTCCCTCCGTCCGTACGTCCCTCCGTCCGTACGTCCCTCCGTCCGTACGTCCCTCCGTCCGTACGTCCCTCCGTCCGTACGTCCCTCCGTCCGTACGTCCCTCCGTCCGTACGTCCCTCCGTCCGTACGTCCCTCCGTCCGTACGTCCCTCCGTCCGTACGTCCCTCCGTCCGTACGTCCCTCCGTCCGTACGTCCCTCCGTCCGTACGTCCCTCCGTCCGTACGTCCCTCCGTCCGTACGTCCCTCCGTCCGTACGTCCCTCCGTCCGTACGTCCCTCCGTCCGTACGTCCCTCCGTCCGTACGTCCCTCCGTCCGTACGTCCCTCCGTCCGTACGTCCCTCCGTCCGTACGTCCCTCCGTCCGTACGTCCCTCCGTCCGTACGTCCCTCCGTCCGTTCCTCCGTCCGTTCCTCCGTCCGTTCCTCCGTCCGTTCCTCCGTCCGTTCCTCCGTCCGTTCCTCCGTCCGTTCCTCCGTCCGTTCCTCCGTCCGTTCCTCCGTCCGTTCCTCCGTCCGTTCCTCCGTCCGTTCCTCCGTCCATTCCTCCGTCCGTCCGTCCGTTCCTTCCTCCGTCCGTCTGTTGAAAGTACGTTTACTTTCGAAGGAGTAAAGCTAGGCGCCTGAAATTTTGCACAAATACTTCTTATCCGTGTAGGCCGAGTGGAATTATAAATGGGCCATATTGGTCCATGTTTTGATACAGCTGTCATATAAACCGATCCTGGGTCTTGACTTTTAGAGCCACTAGATGGCGCAATTTTTATCCGATTTGGCTGAAGTGATTTGTTATGACTTCCAACAACTGTGCTGAGTATGGTCCTAATCGGTACATAACCTGATATAGCTCCACAAAAACCGATCTGGGATCTTGAATTGTTAGGCCTCTAGAGGGCGCAATTCTTAGCTTATTTGGCTGAAATTTTGCATCAAGTTTTTTGGTATGACTTCCAATAACTGTGCTAAGTATGGCTCAAATCGGTTCATAACCTGATATAGCTGCAATATAAGCCGATCTTGACTTCTTGAGCTAATGGAGGGCTCAATTATTATCCGATTTGGCTGAAATTTTTCATGACGTATTTTCTTGTGACTTACAGCAACTGTGATAAGTATGGTTCAAATCGGTTCATAACCTGATATAGCTGCCATTTAAACTGATCCTGGATCTTGACTTCTTGAGCCACTAGATGCGCAATTTTTATCCGATCATGAGTTTTGACTGCTTGAGCTTCTAGAGGGAAATTTTCACGTGGTGTTCTGGTATCATTTCCAACAACTGTGCCAAGTATGGTCTAAATCGGTTGATAACCTCATATAGCTGCCGTATAAATCGACCTTGGGTCTTGATTTCTTGAGTGTCTATGAGGCGTATTTTTTTATCAGATTTGGCTGAAATTTTGCATTAAGTGTTCTGGTATGACTCCCATCAACTGTGCTAAGTATGGTTTAAATCAGTCAATAACCTGATATAGCTGCCATATAAACCGACCTTGGGTCTTGACTTCTTGAGTCTCTATAGGGCGCAATTCTTATCCGACTTGTCTGAAATATTTCAAATCAGTCCATAACCGTAACCTTCTTGAGCTTCTAGAGGGCGCAATTCTCATCTAATTTGGCCGAAATTTTGCATGAAGTGGTTTATTTTGACTTGCAAGTCATGTCTAAATCAGTATGGTCTAAATCAGTCCATCTGTCCATATCCTTTAGGCTTTCTGGGCTTCTAGAGGGCGCAATTATTATCCAATATGGTTGAAATTTTGAATATGTCGTTTTGGTATAACTTCCAACAACTTTGCTATTTATGGTTTAAATTGATGCAAAACCTGATATAGCTACCATATAAACCGATCTTGTGTCCTGACTTCTTGAGCTTCTAAAGGGCGCAATTCTTATCCAATTTGGCAGAAATTTTGCCTGAAATGTTTGTTCATGTCTGGTATTGTGTCTCCACCTAAGTGCCGGTATCTGTCGAAAGCCGGGCAATGACAAAGGAAATCCTCCAACGTCTCATCATCTTCCCCACATGCCCTACCCATGTTATCACTTGCCGCATCGATTTTACATAAGTGAGCTCGTAGTCCTATGTGTTCCGTTATGATACCAATAGCTATGGTGACCTCCATCTTGCTTCCTTTCAGTAATAGCCTCGTCTTCTCACGATCTGGATCCCCCCGTAGGATTTTCGCCGTCCTACCGATCGTTTCGCTGTTCCACAATGTTGCATGCGCATTCGTCGCCCACTCCCTCGGTTTGCGTCGAGCTGAAAGACTTCGGTTTAACCAAGGTTATTGACGGCAGTCCTCTGACCTTCAATGCCAAATCGTCTGCCCTTCTATTTCTCTTTGCTCTGTTATGGCCCGGTGCCCAAACGATGCGGATTTCGCCATCCTCAGAGAAGGCGTTAATCTTCTTCTTACACTGCAAGACTGTTTGGGACCTTACCGTCCTGGTTGTTATTGCCCTTATGGCATTTTTACCACAAACTGTTTGTGACCTTACCCTCCTGGTTGTTATTGCCCTTATGGCAATTTTACTGTCGGTAAAGATGTTCACACTCGACGTCCTCGCGTTAGCACCACACCACTTCACGCATTTCGTGATCACCCGGATCTCCGCCTGCAGGACCGTGTTATGGTCAGGCAGTCTAAAACAGACCTCACTCCCACGTCCTCGCGATAACACCACACCACTTCACGCATTCGGTGATCGCCCGAATCTCCGCCTGCAGGACCGTGTTATGGTCAGGCAGTCTAAAACAGATCTCAGTCCTTGGGTTCTCAATGGCAACACTAGGGTTCCGTCAATCCAAGACTGTGCCGATGGTAGCAGTGCCTCGCACTCGACTTCAAGGTTCATCTCAGGTATCCGATCGGAAACCTCTTTCCTTCCTCCATGTTTTCCTATCGTTGCCTCAATTGATGTAAAAACTGAAGAAAACAGATCTCTTTAATACGGGATAAGTGTCCATTATGTTCATTATTTGAATGTTTTAGTAAAATTTAATGTTTTTCTTACTAAATGAAATGTTTTGCACCAACAATCCATTACGGAACAAACAAGAAACTCCTTTCACAGCTATAAGTACTGATCAATATACGTAGAGAACGGCCTTTTTGATTCTAAGAATGCCATACTGCTCTTGCAACTAATCTTGTTCTTGCCGTTGAGTTATTAAACCATTACAATGCAATATATTCTCTTTATAATTGCATTAAGATATTGCACTACTCAAGATTTTTCTTTATGAATCAAAAGATACTGAAAAATTGCTTGCACAAACTAATGATTAAAAAAGTCCACAGTCCCAATCAGACATCGATTTAAGACAACTAGTATAAAATCTGTTCTCTAAGCATCTATTTCTTTCCATAACATCCCCCCGCCTTCAACCACACTTAACTTAAGTGCTCCCATTTGTTTATAAGAACTTAAGTACATATTTGCTTTAGACATCTTTGATGATTACCATCCATGGACAAACATGTTCAAAATGCAGAAAAAAATAAAAAGAAAATTATATGAGAGAAAAGTGTTGTCGAACAGCGAATGGGGCACCCACTTAAGGGCAAGCTTTCAACTATTGCCATCATTTCGACATTTCTTTTATTTCGCAGCCAGTAGTCGTCTTCTTCATTCAGTAGCGTTTATCTTCACGTATAATCTCTTATGCACCACAAACGTCCACCATTGACTTTTGGTCCATCAGCAAATGTTTTGCACAAGGATAAGTATGCGCGACTTTGTGGCACATTCATTCTAAGTTTTTCTAAAATCCTTCTTATTGTGGTTGGTTTTATCAAAAATGCAGCATGCCATTAAAACAGTGAACTACATGAAAAAGATTCTCTTCGCTGTTTTTTACTTTAGTCACATTTTGGTGAAATTGGAGAAGTAAATCGTAAGCGCTTATCGAAGTAGTTGGATTTTGTGCGTTTTTGTAAGAAAACACAAGAACATAGTTAACCAAAGAATTCGGTTTAAAAGGCATAACCTAGCCCAACATAAAAGGTATTAAGTTTGATGGTGCCAAATTTTGGTCTGGAAAAAATTGACAATTATTTTGTCTCTTGGATAGTAAAGAAATCTGAAATAAGTAAAAGCGTGCGAAGTTTGGCCGGGCCCTTCTTGGGCCTATATCTCTTTGTAGGCAAACAAAGGATAATGGATAAGAAGTGCTATGCTAGTCAATGTCAAGACGATCGGGTATATATATTGTTTTGCCCAAAAAGTAATTGCGGATTTTTTAAAAAAAAGTAAATGCATTTTTAATAAAACTTAGAATGAACTTTAATCAAATATACTTTTTTACACTTTTTTTCTAAAGCAAGCTAAAAGTAACAACTGATAACTGACAGAAGAAAGAATGCAATTACAGAGTCACAAGCTGTAAAAAAAATTTGTCAACACCGACTATAAGAAAAATCCGCAATTACTTTTTGGGCAACCCAATATATATTTTGTTGGGTCTTTTTAAGGCATAACACTAAGTATTGGAAGTAACAAACTTCACTCCCTCTGGTGTAGTTTGTAAATTTGTTTACCGTACTCACATCATCGTTGGTTTTTATACCCTCCACCATAAGATGGGGGGTATACTAATTTCGTCATTCTGTTTGTAACTACTCGAAATATTCGTCTGAGACCCCATAAAGTATATATATTCTTGATCGTCGCGACATTTTATGACGATCTAGCCATGTCCGTCCGTCTGTCCGTCCGTCCGTCCGTCTGTCTGTCGAAAGCACGCTAACTTCCGAAGGAGTAAAGCTAGCCACTTGAAATTTTGCACAAATACTTCTTATTAGTTTAGGTCGGTTGGTATTGTAAATGGGCCATATCGGTCCATGTTTTGATATAGCTGCCATATAAGCCGATCTTGGGTCTTGACTTCTTGAGCCTCCAGAGTGTGCAATTCTTATCCGATTGGAATGAAATTTTGCACGACGTGTTTTGTTATTATATCCAACTATTGTACCAAGTATGGTTCAAATCGGTCCATAACCTGATATAGCTGCCATATAAACCGATCTTGGGTCTTGACTTCTTGAGCCTCTAGAGGGCGCAATTCTTATCCGATTGGAATTGAATTTCGCACGACGTGTTTTGTTATGATATCCAACAACTGTGCCAAGTATGGTTTAAATGGGTCCATAACCTGATATAGCTGCCATATAAACAGATCTTGGGTCTTGACTTCTTGAGCCTCTGGAGGGCGCAATTCTTATCCGATTGGAATTGAATTTCGCACGACGTGTTTTGTTATGATATCCAACAACTGTGCCAAGTATGGTTTAAATGGGTCCATAACCTGATATAGCTGTCATATAAACAGATCTTGGGTCTTGACTTCTTGAGCCTCTAGAGGGCACAATTCTTATCCGATTTGAATGAGTTTTTGCACGAAGTATTTCGTCATGATATCCAACAACTGTGCCAAGTATGGTTTAAATCGGT
The DNA here is from genome assembly GCF_963082655.1 of Stomoxys calcitrans. Lineage (NCBI taxonomy): Eukaryota > Metazoa > Arthropoda > Insecta > Diptera > Muscidae > Stomoxys > Stomoxys calcitrans. The sequence continues at coordinate 93,886,849 of NC_081553.1, forward strand.
CCACAACCTGATATAGCTGTCATATAAACAGATCTGGGGATTTGACTTTTTGAGCTTCTAGAGGGCGCAATTCCTATCCGATTTGGCTGAAATTTTGCATGACGTATTTTATTTTTACTTTCAACAACTGTGTTAAATAAGGTTCAAATCGGTTCATAACCTGATATAGCTGTCATATAAACCGATCTGGGATCTTGACTTCTTGACCCCTAGAGGTCGCAATTATTATCCGATATGCCTGAAATTTTGTACGATGGATCCTCTCATGACCATCAACAAAAGTGTTTATTATGTTCTGAATCGGTCTATAGCCCGATACAGATCCCATATAAATCCTTCTCTCTATTTTACTTCGTGAGCCCCAATGGGCGCAATTCTTATACGAATTGGCTGAAATTTTACACAGGTCTCCAACATATAATTTAATTGTGGTCCAATCCGGACCATATCTTGATATCGTTTTAATAGCAGAGCAACTCTTTTCTTATATCCTTTTTAACCTAAGAGAGATGCCGGGAAAACAACTCGACAAATGCGATCCATGGTGGAGGGTATGTAAGATTCGGCCCGGCCGAGCTTAGCACGCTTTTACTTGTTTGTTTTCATTTCTTGTTGTCAAAAAGGTAAGTGATTTCAAGTTACACTTCGCCAACTTCCAAAATTTCTTTGCTGTGTTTTCACACGTCCACTTCCATCAACCTGATGTTCTTGCTCTATGTGAGATCCAGGTGCGTGGGTACCACAGCATATCCCTTTTCATTTCCCACAGAGGATTTGTGGTTTATGTACGTAGTGCTCCAAAGACAACAACACATGGTTTCCCAGGCCCCGTGGTTTAACTCCCTTTGGGTTAAATTCAGGATCGGAACACATTTCGGACTTCTATATAAAAGTCCAAACTCGGAAAAGGAGTTTTCCTTTAATGGCTTTGGTGCCATTTCTGATTCAATATCAAACATTCTGGAGGATTTTCCGGCCAGTGAAGTTGTTGTTGCTGGAGATTTCAATGTCCGCAAATCCTGCTGGCTTTGCCATTCGAGCCAGACGACTCCGAAGGGTCACTAAGCTGAGTGAATGAACCGATACAAATTTCGTGTGTTCAAGCCCACTAGAATAATACTCCTGATCTTTTCATCACTTCACGCCTGAGAAGTATGACATAAGCGTCATTGCACCTCTTGGTAATTCCGATCTCTGCAACTTTTCAGCAACTTTTTCGTATTCTGCTCTTCGTACCGCCTTCTCCTTGTCCTCGTCGGCTATCCCAACTCTTGTTAAGGATGATCAAATATTCACTGAACCGGTGGACAAGGCTAACCTGCTGGCTGAAATGTTTGCGGAGAATTCTTCCCTGTCGGTTAGTTCTCAATCACTACCTGCAATCAGGAATGTATGGAGCATGATGCCTCAGATTTAGTTCCGAACGTGAGATGTCAAAAGGGTCCTTGCGAATCTCGTCGTAAATAAATCTCAGAGCTCGGATCGTATATCGACGCTCACTCTATATAAGTGTTCTTCGACATTTGCTGGTCCACTATACAATCTTTTCAACCTAGCTTACTGCATGGGAGTCTTTCCAGCGTGTTGGAAGGAAGCGAACGTTCAGCCGATATCCAAGAAGGGTCTGGCGAACAACCCTGCGAATTACCGACCAATTGCGGCTTGCTACGCGCTTTCCAGGGGTTAAGGAAAGCATGGTTAACCACCATCTTGTCCAATGACCTTCTCGGCGATAGATAGTATGGTTTTCTCAAAAATCGCTCCACGGATGACCTGATGGAATTTTTGTCGGAACGTTAGAGTCGCTCTATCCACCAGTTTGGTGAAAGCATGGTCGTAGCACTGGATATCTTCAAGGCATTTTATAGAGTCTGGCATGGCGTACTTATACCCAAGCTAAACGTTTTGGAAGGATGCGTACGTTCAGCCGATATTCAAAAAGGGTCACGCGAACAACCCTACGAATCACCGACCAATTGCGGTTTGCTCCGCGCTTTCCAGGGGTTAAGGAAAGCATGGTTAACCACCATCTTGTGAGGTATATTGAGTCCAATGACCTTCTCGGCTATAGGCACTATGGTTTCCTTAAAAATCGCTCCACGGATGACCTGATGGCATTTTTGTCGGAACATTGGAGTCGCTCTATCCTCCAGTTTGGTGAAAGCATGGTCGAAGCATTGGATATCTTCAGGGCATTTTATAGAGTCTGACATGGCGTACGTATATCAAACTTTAACGTCTTTGGAGTCAGTAATGGCTTCTCTCGTTCTATAACGAGCTTTCTGGATGATCGCACTACACGAGTTGTTGTAGATGGGTTCTCATCCTATGAATACAAACTGACCGCAGGTATACAACCAGGCTCTGTCCTTTCACCGTCTTTTTTTCTGATTTTCATTGATGATCTATTGAGTCAGACTTCGAATCCAATCTACACATTTGCGGATGACAACAGCCTTTGTCATTCTCACTCATTCGACCATAGGCCAAGTCTTCGGGAAACTGAAGACAAAAGGCGTATTATGGATACAACAATCTGTCAGGACTTGCTGGTTATTTCCAAGTGGGGCCGAATGAATGGATTCAATTTTAATGCACCCAAGACGCAGTGTTGTTTGTTGCCGCGATTCGTTGAGTCAATCCAATCGTCAATATTTATCGACGGTATAGGTGTTGAACAGTCAGATTCTCTGGATGTTCTGGGCTTTCTATCTTTGTAGAAAGAATGTGTCGTGATATTGGTCAGAACATGTATAAGAAGTGTCGAAACATCTTCCAAATCATCTTTGGAACTTTTGGATCCCGTTCAGAGAAGAGCACTGATGTTGATTGATGACGGTTGGGTATCCAACTCTATTGTTGTTGTAGCCACATTTTCATGTGGAGGTGGCGATCCTCGGCAAGCTCGTCCAATCGCCGCTGGAACAGTGTGGCCCTTGTTTATTTAAAGGCACCAATAAATCAGCTTGTCATATCTAACATCATAGGCACTCAGTATTAGTGCAAGAGCCGATGCCGCCCGGTCTCTCACTGAGACTCTCCGCTCGATACCCTTGATTGTCCGCGACTACAGTTGCAGCTACTCCATATGGAGCATTCAACTATCCGCAACCTGTGGACGCGACCGGTAGCTCTCAGCTAAGCTTCTTGTGAAAGCAATCAACTCCATACAAATTGGAGCTCAATATTCCAGCCTGTGTGGTGCTTACAGCTACCCCGTAGCGGGATCCTACTCTATTGTTTCCCTTGAGCATGGTCGTAATGTGGGTTGTGTGTGGCTGTTCTATCGATTCTTCCATGTTGTGTGCTCCACAGACATTGGCTCTCTTATTCCTGAAGTAAGGGTGTTGTTCTGGAATACTAGAATTTCTAGTTTCCCTTTTGTTATTGATTGGCCAGCTGACCGAACCATGCAGTACAGAGAGAATTGTTTTTTTTTTTTTTTTTTTTTGCCCGAACAGTTTGAATGTGGAATAGGCTTCCTGCCAATATCTTTCCATCTGACTATGTCATCCAGAAATTTAACATTATCTAAACAAACACTACTGCCTCTTTCTCCCCTCCGATTCATGACTTTTCCCCTGCCAACGCAATGCACTGCATTTAAAGGGGACATCCCCTGCGTGTTGGTTGAAAGAAAAAAAAAATAAGATTTCGATGTATTACAAACAGAATGACGAAATTAGTTTTAATACCCAATATCCCTTCTTTAACTTATAATGATACAGGAGAATATAGGATGGAAATAAATATTTCGCTGTATTGAGAACAGATTCACAATATGAATACACCTCGTCCTTCTGTGATGGGTATACAAATTTCAAGCTTTAATGACATTTTATTTTTTCTTTCGTTACAGGTAGGCTGTTATAAATTTACCACAAAAACTGTAAGTAAAAGATTGCATTTGACTTAACTCTACTGAAATTATACTAAACAATCTAGCCCGGTGCGCTTGGCTTTGCCATTTTTAAATAAATTGTTTTTTTTACTTTAACTTAACCCCAAAGTTAGTAGCAAAACCTATTTTTGGAAACCGATTTCATCACGATCAGTATTCATGATGGTTTGGGGGTGGAGCCCACAATTGGCTAAAAAATGCACTTTATAGGGCACACTACCGTTTTTTTTTTCATTTTTACATTCCCCTAATTATGACCCTAGGAAAACGAATCTGAAGTCCTTTTATGGGGCTTAAGCGCCTGAACCCCCCAAAAAGCCAAAAAAAAAACCCCTTAGGGGAAGTGCTCCAACTTAGCTACTAATGTTATCAAATGAAAGGTATTCGCGAGTGGATTACGTCCTCAATTTGGACCCGGGAAGGACCCACGGGATCTTGAGAATTTTGACCCCCATTAACCCTAGTTGCCTAGGGTTAATGGGTTTCAAACGAAAGGTATTAATGAGTAGACTGCGAATATGTGTTAAATTTCGTCCTAGTAAAACCTTAGGGGGCTTGAAAAATGTAATAATTTTCCAAATGTAAAAGGTATTAAAACAAGTAAAAAGGCGTTAAGTTCGGCCGGGCCGAACATTGGATACCCAGCACCTCTGGTATATATGTAAACCACCTTTCGTCAAAATCCGGTGCAAAACTCATACCTTATGTCCCTTAGCAGAAATATGTGGAGGGGCTTAATTTTAACTCTTTGTCCCAAATTTCGGCAACATCGGACAATAAATGCGCTTTTTATGGCCCCAAAACCTAAAACCGAGAGATCGGTCTATATAGCAGCTATATCCAAATCTGAACCGATCTGTGCGATAATGCAGAAGTATATCAAGGGGCTTAACTTAACTCACTGTCGCAAATTTCGGCGATATCGGACAATAAATGCGTATTTTATGGGCCTAAGACCCCAAATCGAAAGATCGGTCTATATGGCAGCTATATCCAAATCTGGACCGATCTAAGCCAAATTGACGGAGGATGTTAAAGGGTCTAACACAACTCACTGTCCCAAATTTCAGCAAAATCGGATAATAAATGTGGCTTTGATGGGCCTAAGACCCTTAATTGGAGGATTGGTCTATATGGCAGCTATATCCAAATCTGAACCGATCTGAGGCAAATTGACGAAGGATGTCGAATGGCCTAAGACAACTCACTGTCTCAAATTTCAGCGAAATCGGATAATAAATGTGGCTTTTACGGGCCTAAGACCCTAAATTTGAGGATCGGTCTATATGGCAGCTATATCCAAATCTGAACCGATCTGAGGCAAATTGACGAAGGATGTCGAAGGGCCCAAGACAACTCACTGTCTCAAATTTCAGCAAAATCAGATAATAAATGTGGCTTTTATTGGACTAAGACCCTAAATCGGCGGATTGGTCTATATGGGGGGCTATATCAAGATATAGTCCGATATAGCCTATCTTCGAACTTGACCTGCTTATGGACAAAAAAAGATTCTGTGCAAAGTTTCAGCTCAATATCTCTATTTTTGAAGACTGTAGCGTGATTTCAACAGACAGACGGACGGACATGTCTAGATCGTCGTAGATTTTTACTCTGATCAAGAATATATATACCTTATAGGGTCGGAAATGGATATTTCGATGTGTTGCAAACGGAATGACAAAATGAATATACCCCCATCCGTCGGTGGTGGGTATAAAAATACATATTTGTGTCTTTTTTGCCCGATTTTTCAGTAAAATTTTTCATTTTCTGATTTTTGGAATATGGGCTTTCAAGGCTGTAGAAGCCACAATTTTAATCCGATCCTTACAAAACTTTGCGTGTTGAGTTTCATTTGCCATCTCAACATATGTGCGAAATTTCATCACTCATCGCATCGTATTTAGATATAGGTCCTATATATTGGGTTGCCCAAAAAGTAATTGAAAGTAAATGCATTTTTAATAAAACATAGAATGAACTTTAATCAAATATACTTTTTTAACACTTTTTTTCTAAAGCAAGCTAAAAGTAACAGCTGATAACTGACAGAAGAAAGAATGCAATTACAGAGTCACAAGGTGTGAAAAAATTTGTCAACGCCGACTATATGAAAAATCCGCAATTACTTTTTGGGCAACCCATATATCTTTCCTCCGATATGGCTTTTTAAGGCTGTAAAAGCCACAATTTTCGTCCGATCTTTACAAAATTTGGCATTGGGTATTTTATTTGAGGTCTACATATGTGTGCAACATTTCATAAAAATCGGTTGAGATTTAGATATAGCTCCCATATATATCTTTCATCCGATAGGGATTTTTAAGGCTGTAGAAGCCACAGTTTTAGTCCTATCTTTAAAATATTTTGCGCGGGGTGTTTTATTTGGCGTGCTAATAAGTGTGGCAAATTTCATGAAAATCGGTCCAGATTTAGATATAGCTCCCATATATATCTTTCATCCGATATTGCCGTTTAAGGCTATAGAAGCCACTTTTTTTTTAGCGATCTTTACAAAATTTGGCATGGGGTGTTTTATTTGACGTCTCCATATGTGTGCAAAATTTCATAAAAATCGGTCCAGATTTAGATATAGCTCCCATATATATGTATCGCCCGATTTGCACTTAAATGGGCGTAGTAGCTACAATTTTCAACCGATCTGCACAAAATTTGGCACAGACTGTTTTGTTACTGAACTTAACCCATCTGGAAAATATCAGCAAAATCGATTCAGATTTAGATATAGCTCCCATATATACCTTTCATCCGATTTGAACTATTAAGGCTGTAGAAGCCACGTTCTTCACTAAATTTGGCGTGGAGTCATTTTTGTAAAGTCTCAATGTATGTGCAAAATTCATTAAAATCGGTTCATTACAATTCGCACAGTTTTCGATATAACTCCAATATAATCTTTTATCCAATGTGGCCTTTCAAAGATGTGGAAATCCAAATCTTTTGTCCTATGGTGGGAAAATCTTACAAGGTTCTAAATTGCTATTCCAATTGGTATCCAAATTAAAGTCTGACTAGATTTCCAGATCAATTCTACATATAAAAGGTACTACATGCACTAGGTGGTGTAGGGTATTATATAGTCGGCACCCCCCGACTTTTGCCTTTCCTTACTGGTTTATATCAGATGCGTAAGTTAAACCCAAGTATCTTTTATTAGATACCCATATAGTCCAAATCGATTTAGTACTTGGGCGTTTGGGAGTTTTTTGGGTGCTGGGGGACCCCCTAGTTCCTTGACCAAGTTTATTACATCACATTCGTAGTCTACAGCGAAAAACGTTGTTTGTTTTTCCCAATTGGAAATCTGTCCGCTTGTCCGCGCTTTGCAACATGTGACTTGACTCCAAAACATTTTCCTTAATTGGTGCACCCACCCATTATTTTGGGAATTTTTCGAAAAATATATAAAAAAAAATAAAATTTTCAAAACCCATCTCTCAGCTTCCCTATTGTGTTCAACACTTCGTTTTTATTGCAACCTAATATAATTAAATTTGACTGTTGTTTTTATTATCACACAACATGTTTTAAATAAACTTTTTCTTGAACTATGTAACTAAAAATGTTGATTACATTAAAACTTTTACATTGGTACATGAAATAAATAAAACTTAATTTGTAAATATTTTTATGGTGATACTTTAATACCATGTTTTAGTTAAGTTACATAAAACAAAAAAAAAATCTGCATCTGCTTTTGTTACAGTGCCGAAGTTTTTCTAAAAAATATTTTTAATGAATTTATAATTTAGTATTGTGTGTTTTTTTGAAAAAACATACAAATGTTACATAAAATGTAAATTTAGTAAATGAACTTTTGTCGTTTCATCATACCTGCTGAGGTTAGTGTGCAGGTTTCATACACAAGTTTTCCATAAATAATTCATAATGGAAGAAAGTTGCATTGCATGTTATTACACATACATACACACACACAAATACACCGAAGAATTAGAGAGAAAATATAGCACTATTTATTTTATTTAAAAAAATATTTTTATAGTAAACATTAGGAGAAAATATATATGGTATCAATTTCATGTAAGTGCTGCTGCGTTATATGCTAAATGCTAGTGTCTGGTCTTTATGAGCATGGATGTCTTTATGAGCAGAGAAGTATTCTTAAAACAAGTAAAAAAGGAAAAAGTCGGGCAAAGCCAACTGTGTAAAGGGTGATTTTTTTAGCAATTATCTTTTTGGCAATATTGGTCTAAACAGCTCACACACGTTTCGTGTTTTGTTTCGCTGTCATCTCCAGTTTGGTCTATAATTTGACCATGAATCAACGAACAACGCTTGCAAATTATTGATTTTTATACCCTCCACCATAGGATGGGAGGTACGCTAATTTCGTCATTCTGTTTGTAACTACTCGAAATATTCGCCTGAGACCCCATAAAGTATATATATTCTTGATCGTCGCGACATTTTATGTCGATCTAGCCATGTCCGTCCGTCTGTCCGTCCGCTAACTTCCGAAGGAGTAAAGCTAGCCGCTTGAAATTTTGCAAAAATACTTCTTATTAGTGTAGGTCGGTTGGTATTGTAAATGGGCCATATCGGTCCATGTTTTGATATAGCTGCCATATAAACCGATCTTGGGTCTTGACTTCTTGAGCCTCTAGAGTGCGCAATTCTTATCCGATTGGAATGAAACTTTGCACGACGTGTTTTGTTATGATATAAGATAAGAGTGCGCAATTCTTATCCGATTGCTATGAAATTATGCACGACGTGTTTTGATATCATATCCAACAATTTTGCCAAGTATTGTTCAAATCGGTCTATAACCTGATATAGCTGCCATATAAACCGATCTTGGGTCTTGCCTTCTTGAGCTTCTAGAGGGCGCAATTCTCATCCGATTTGACTGAAATTTTGCACATAGTGTTTTAGTATTACTTCTGACAACTGTGCTAAGTATGGTTCAATTCGGTTCATTACCTGGTATAGCTGTCATATAAACCGATCTTGGGTCTTGACTTCTTGAGCCTCTAGAGTGCGCAATTGTTATCCGTTTAGAATGAAATTTTGCACCACGTGTTTTGTTATCGTATCCAACAACTGTGCCAAGTATGGTTCAAATCGGTCCATAACCTGATGAAGCTGCCATATAAACCAATATTGGGACTTCTTCTTCTTCTTGGGCCTCTAGAGAGCGCAATTCTTATCCGATTTGCCTGAAATTTTGTACGACGGATCCTCTCATGACCATCAACATACGTGTTTATTATGGTCTGAATCAGTCTATAGCCTTATACAGCTCCCATATAAATCGATCTGTTTATTTTACTTTTTGAGCCCCCAAAGGGCGCAATTCTTATTCGAATTGGCTGACATTTTATACAGGTCTCCAACATATAATTTATTGTAATTGTGGTCTAAACTGGATCATATCTTGATATCGCTCTAATAGCAGAGCAAATCTTTTCTTATATCTTTTTTTGCCTGAGAAGAGATGCCGGGAAAAGAACTCGACAAATGCGCTGCATGGTGGAGGTTATATAAGATTCGGGCCGGCCGAACATAGCACGCTTTTATTTGTTATAGCCTACACTACTACTACTACTCTGTCCGTCTGTCTGTATGTCTGTCTGTCTGTCTGTCTGTCCGTCTGTCTGTCCGTCTGTCTGTCTGTCTGTCTGTCTGTCTGTCTGTCTGTCTGTCTGTTTGTCTGTCTGTCTGTCCGTCCGTCTGTCCATCTGTTTGTCTGTCCGTCCATGTTAATTTGTGTACAAAATACAGGCCGCAGTTTTCATCCGATCATCTCAAAATTTGGTACAGACATGTTTTTTGGCCTAGAGACGAAGCCTATTAAAATTGGAAAAAACGGTTCAAATTTGGATACAGCTCTCATATATATATTCGTCCGATTTGCAGTAATAGTGCAATAAAATGGTCATTTACTAACTGATTTTCTCGAAATTTGGCAGGAGGAATGTTTTTCAGACATTACTGGTGAATTTCATGGAAATCGGTTGAGATTTAGATATAGCTCTCATATATATATATATATCGCCCGATTTTCACTCCTAGAGCCACAGTAAGCGCATTTATTGACCAACCTTTCCAAAAGTTTGCACAGTGCTTTTCTCAACGGCTACCACAATATCTGGAAACTTAAGGCGAAATCGGTGCAGATTAAGATATAGCTCACATATATATGTTAGTCCGATTTGCAGTAAAATTGCCATAAAGTGATCTTTTGTCAACCGATTCTCTCGAAATTTGGCAGGATGGATTTTCTTATGACTCTTCATATTGCTGGCGAAATTCATAGAAATCGGTTAAGATCTAGATATAGCTCTCATATATATATATATATCCCCCGATTTTCACTTCTAGAGCCACTGCAAGCACATTTATTGACCCATCTTTCCAAAATTTTGCACAACGCTTTTCTCGACGTCTACCACAATATCTGGGAAGTTTAGTCGAAAACGGTTCAGATAAGGATATACAATAGCTCCCATATATATCTTCGTCCTATTTTGAGAAATATTGCAATTAAGTCCTCATTTGTTAACCGTTTCTCTCTAAATTTGGCAGGAGGGATTTTCTTATGACTCTCGACATTACTGGAGAATTTCGAAGAAATCGTCCCAAGTTTAGATATATCTGTCATATATGTATATCGCCCGATTTTTCCTCCAAGAGCCACTACAAGCGCATTAATTGGCCAATCTTGGTACCCTACAAAACCCGAAATTGGTATAAAATTTTTGGGTCAAATAACCTGGGGCGACGTCCTATCCCACAACCCATCCGGGCGGACATGTTTAACGATTGCGACAACATGGGTATCAAATGAAAGGTATTTAAGAGAAGAGTACGAACTTTGTATACAAATTTCCCCTAAGTGTTCAGGGGGGTCCCCCACCCTCATAAAACCCCCCAACAGGACTCTTTCACCGCTTTCGGCAATATGGGTGTCAAATGAAAGGTATTTAAAAGTAATGTATTCAAAATGTATTCTTGCTGTCTGAGGGGCCTCCGCACCCCCCAAAACCCACCCACTCGGTCATGTTTTCCGATTGGGACAAGTATCAAACGAAAAATATTTAAGAGTAGAGTACGAACTTGGTATACAATTTTGCCCAAAGTGTTCAGGGGGGTCCTCCACCCCCAAAAAACCCCCCAACAGGACTTTTTCACCGCTTTCGGCAATATGGGTGTCAAATGAAAGGTATTTAAAAGTAGAGTACACATCAGACATCAAAATGTATTCCTTGCTGTCTGAGAGGCCTCCCCACCCCCAAAACCTTCCAAACTGTCATGTAGGACGACCGAGCATATATTGTACTCAAATGAAAGGATGTATCAGAGTGCAACACCTCTCCCCCTATCCTACCCAAAACAAAGAAATTAACAAAAATATAGGATGGCCGATCAGGATAGAATACCACAGCAATAAAAGGTCTTTGGTAGAAGAGTACACTTTTTACCCTTAAATTGTGATAGACACAGAAAATCGGAAATCGGACGAACGTATATATGGGAGGTGTATCCAAATCTGAACCGATTTTGATGAAATTCAGTAATGTCGGTAATCATAAAAAAATCTTTTCTGCCAAGTTTCGAGAGAATCGGTCAATAATTGGCCATTTTATTGCAGTATTACTGCAAATCGGACGAACGTATATATAGGACCTATATCCAAATCTGAACCGTTTTTTTTTTTAATTTCAACAGGCTTCGTTTCTAGGCCGAAAAACATGCCCATACCAAATTTGAAGACGATCGGTTAGAAACTGCGACCTGTAGTACACAAATTAACATGGACAGACAGTCGGACAGACAGACGGACAGACAGACAGAGGGACAGACAGACGGACAGACAGACGGACAGACAGACAGACGGACAGACGGACAGACAGACGGACAGACAGACGGACAGACAGACAGCCGGACAGACAGGCGCATAGACAGACGGATAGACAGACGGATAGACAGACGGACAGACGGACAGACGGACAGACGGACAGACAGACAGACAGACAGACGGACAGACAGACGGACAGACGGACAGACAGACGGACAGACAGACGGACAGACAGACGGACAGACAGACGGACAGACAGACGGACAGACAGACGGACAGACAGACGGACAGACAGACGGACAGACAGACGGACAGACAGACGGACAGACAGACGGACAGACAGACGGACAGACAGACGGACAGACAGACGGACACACAAGCGGACAGACAGACGGACAGACAGACAGGCGCATAGACAGACGGACAGACGGACAGACGGACAGACGGACAGACAGACAGACAGACAGACAGACAGACGGACAGACAGACGGACAGACAGACGGACAGACAGACGGACAGACAGACGGACAGACAGACGGACCGACAGACGGACAGACAGACGGACAGACGGACGGACAGACAGACGGACAGACAGACGGACAGACAGACGGACAGACAGACGGACAGACAGACAGACAGACAGACGGACAGACAGACGGACAGACGGACAGACGGACAGACAGACGGACAGACGGACGGACAGACAGACAGACGGACAGACAGACAGACGGACAGACGGACAGACAGACAGACAGACAGACAGACAGACAGACGGACAGACAGACAGACAGACAGACAGACGGACGGACAGACAGACAGACAGACGGACAGACAGACGGATCAGAAAGTGATTCTGAGTCGATCGATATACTTATCAATGGATCTATCTCTCTTCCTTTTGGGTGTAGTGTATAAATAAAAATTTGGTATGCTTATTTAAGGTGGTATACCTAGGGCGGTCGTGCCACCTCCACAGCCCGCTCAATAGAAATACAAACCAATAATGATAATATGGGGCTCAAATTAAAGGTGTATGAGACTAGAGCACGAATCTGATATATGACGGTCCACTTCGACCCCAAATATACCCCCATACCGGACTTATTTACCCACCATAGCAATATAAGGCTCCAATGAAAGGTATTTGGGAGTAGAGCACCAATATGATATCCACATTGTGGCGAAATATCTGAAAGGTCGTACCAGAACCCCCAAACCGGACTTTCCTGACCATGCCAGTATAGGGCTAAGATAAAATAAGAAATTGAGTGAAGGCGGAGGCCACTGTAGCGCAGAGGTTAGCATGTCCGTCTTTGACGCTGAACTCCTGGGTTCGAATCCTGGCGAGACCATCAGAAAAAATATTCAGCGATGGTATTCCCCTCATAATGCTGGCAACATTTGTGAGGTACTATGCCATGTAAAACTTCTCACCAAAGAGGTGTCGCACTGCGGCACGCCGTTAGGACTTGGCTATAAAAAGGAGGCCCCTTATCATTGAGCTTAAAACTTAAATCGTACTGCACTCATGGATATGTGAGAAGTTTGCCCCTTTTCCTTAGTGGAATGTTCATGGGCAAAATTTGCGTTTGCATTTGAGTGAAGTGGCGGTGGAGCGGGCCCTGTCCAGCTAATATTTATAAACGGAATTCAAACGTCATGCTCATTATTTCAGACCTAACCACCTTTAGCAACTGTGGCTTTCATAAATTTATTTCAGATTTCATATTTCAGAATGGTTTTTTTTTTTTTTTTGTATAAATAGGGCAGCGTAGTTTAACATATACGCTGCCACGAATGACTTGTACCGAAAGCCCTTGAGTTAAAATGAGAGAAGTTCCCCTATATTGCGTAACGAATTGCCTTGGGAACGTATTTTTCATTAAGCTTTTACATCTAGCACGCTTTCCATAACTCCAATGCTTCTCAGAATAGGGCTTTTTTGCATACCCCCACCGCTAGGCCACATAAAGGAACCGTAGACGACGATAACAGTTTATCGTCGTCATGAATTGACAGCCTTTAACGCCCTTAGTAAGATTAAAAAGAAAATCGTTCAATGTTTCTCTATAAAAATAATTGAAAATTACCAAGATTAGCTGGCCTAACATTTATGTTTTCCTTTTTTCTTCGTTTTTGCCATTAGGCAATAAACCTTTTAATGTCTTCGACAAAAATTGCTGATCTCTTTATGTGCTTTGACTAACTCCCAAAACGGTTACCACTTATGACAGAACTTGTGAGGGGGGGTGATGGGGGACTACAAGAGCTGGCAAGAGATAATTTATTTTTCCAACATTAAAGTAATACGAACGTAATTTGAGGATTGAGACAAAGGTATCCAGAGCCAAGCCAAGAGTCGCCAAACAAAACATCAGGCGAGCAACCAACACAACACAGCCAACAATACCCCAAAGTGTAACTGAGGCAAAAATTCAATACAACGCAACAAAAATTCGCAAACATCAGCAAAAGCGCCTGCCAACATGAAGGCTATGAGAAAACAATTTTCATATTCACTTTGGTAAACACATTTCGTTTTTGAATTTCCCCAGAGTGAAGTTAAGACATGTTAAACACTTTGCTGTTGCCATTTCTGCTTTAGAAGGAATTTCCGGTGGAAAATCACCACCACTACTCAAAGGATGAGGTGTTGCCTTTGCTGCCTTAGCACCTTGCTAAGCAGATTTGCTGGAGTCAAAAGTCAAACGAGGTGGCTTCTTTTACACATTAAACAAACAAATGTCACAACCCATATAGCAAAAAGTAAAGCCTTTCAAATTGTCAAATCTTTAGCTCTAAAATGGAGACATTTTCCTAGTATTTCGCTTTGAAGTGCCAAAGATTGTTAAATTAAATTTTTTTTAAGGGAAAATTATTTCTGCCAAAACCAGAAATCACTTTTTGATAGTATTTGGAAGAAAGAGAAATATGTCGTCTTTATTTGTAATGATACCTGGCTATTCAATCAAGTAGGATATAAAACAAGTAAAAGCGTTCCAAGTTCGGCCGGGCCGAATCCTGTATGCCCTCCACCATGGATCGCATTTGTCGAGTTCTATGCACGGTATCTCTTTTTAGACAAAAAAAGGATAAAAGAAAAGATTTGCTCTGCCATTAGAGCGATATCAAGATATGGTCCGGTTTGGACCACAATTAAATTATATGTTGGAGACCCGTGTAAAATGTCAGCCATTTCGAATAAGAATTGCATTTGGGGGCTCAAGAAGTAAAATAGAGAGATCGATTTATATGGGAGCTGTATCAGGCTATAGACCGATTCAGACCATAATGTACACGTATGTTGAAGGTCATGAGAGTATCCGTCGAACAAAATTTCAGGCAAATCGGATAATAATTGCAACCTCTAGAGGCTCAAGAAGTCAAGATCCCAGATCGGTTTATATGACAGTTATATCAGGTTATGAACCGATTTGAATCATACTTAACACAGTTATTGAAAAAGATACCAAAACATTTGGTGCAAAATTTCATTCCAATCGGACAAAAATTGCGCCCTCTAGAGGCTCAAGAAGTCAAGACCCCAGATCTGTTTATATGGCAGGTATATCAGGTTATTGACCGATTTGAACCATACTTGGCACAGTTGTTGGATATAATAAGAAAACACGTCGTGCAAAATTTCATTCCAATCGGATAAGAATTGCGCCCTCTAGAGGCTCAAGAAGTCAAGTCCCCAGATCTGTTTATATGGCAGCTATATCAGGTTATGAACCGATTTAGCCCATACTTGGCACAATTGTTGGATATCATAACAAAACACGTCGTGCAAAATTTCATTCCAATCGGATAAGAATTGCGCCCCCTAGAGGCTCAAGAAGTCAAGACCCAATATCGGTTTATATGGCATCTATATCAGGTTATTGACCGATTTGAACCATACTTTGCACAATTGTTGGATATCATAACAAAACACGTCGTGCAAAATTTCATTCCAATCGGATCAGAATTGCACACTCTAGGGGCTCAAGAAGTCAAGACCCAAGATCGGTTAATATGGCAGCTATATCAAAACATGGACCGATATGGCCCATTTACAATCCCAACCGAACTACACTAATAAAATAAAAAGTATTTGTGCAAAATTTCAAGCGGCTACCTTTACTCCTTCATAAGTTAGCGTGCTTTCGACAGACAAAGGGACCGACAGACGGACGGACGAACAGACCGACGGACAGACGGACGAACATTGCTAGATCGACTTAAAATGCCATGACGATCAAGAATATATACACTTTATGGGGTCTCAGATGAATATTTCGAGTAGTTACCAACAGAATGACGAAATTAGTATACCATCATCCTATGGTGGAGGGTATAAAAATCCGTTTCTAAGATTTTTTTTTGAGTTCTGTAAGGTAATTTATAGAAAAATCATGTTACATTCCTTGTGTCGTTTTGACAAACACTTCAAGGCCATCTTACCACATTTGCCCAACACACTTGGCCTTATACAATTGTAGGTGATGACTATAAACAGGCGCATTAAATTTATACAACAGGCTTTTCACAACCCATTCTGTTTGGGCGAAATCACACAATTTTCATGTAACACAAAATCTTAACAGACATTTGTGAAGTTTTCGCTTGAAACCTGTCTTTTTGTCTCTCCTTCGTTCTAGGTAAAACAGCATTTTTAATTAAAAAATGAAAAAAAAACAGCCAACAACAACAAAAATTACAAAATAAAGACCATGCTGCCAAACTCCTTGTGGCAAAGCAAACATGCGTTTAAACCATGTTCACTTGTAATGATATGATTCGAGCCGAGTCGAGTTGAGTTGAGTTGTCTTAACTCAACTCTCGACCTGTGAGTTGCGTCGAGTCGAGTCGTGCAGTGTTGAGTAGTGTAGAGTGTGAGGGAGAGAGATAAAATTAGATTAGCATTCGTTATGCTTCAACATGCATGTTTACAAGGATTTCAGTGTAAAAGAACGATGACGACGACGACAACGACAACGATGATGATGATGATGAGTATGAGTATGTGGTCCCCCATGGCATCCTGGCGCTGTTAAGGGAAAAAACAACATTGCCAACCCTTACCACCACATCTCCATAGCCATTATCACTAAGGCAGCAACAGCAAATGAAGGAACCATCAGACAAACCAACCCAACAACTGAAGTCAGAGAGACAAGTTTTTTTAATTAAGTTGATTATACCTTAAGTCCCTGAAACCTTATAACCGAAACATGCTAAAAAGGAAACATTGAACCAGGTTAAGGCCAAAGTTGCCAATGAGTAGAAAATGTACTTCTGTTACAAAAAAAAAAAAAAAAACTAGTAAAAAGGCAAAAAGTTCGGCCGGGTCGAACTTTGGATACCCACCAACTCGGTGTATATATGTAAACCACCTTTCATCTAAATCCGGTGAAAATTACATACCTAATGTCCCATAGCAGTTATAACGAAATATGTTCCGATTTGGACCAAATACTAATAAGAACAACTCATTGTTCAATTGTGCATAACAAACTCTTGGTTTTTTTAGTGGCTTTATCTAAAAATAAACCGATCTGAAACATACACAACTTGGATGTCGAAAAGCCTTACATAAGTCACTTTGTCAAATTTCAGTGAAATCGGAATTAAAAATGCGCCTTTTTTAGGGCCAAGACTTTAAAACGAGATATCGGCCTATATGGCAGCTATATGCAAATCGTGATCGATCTAGACCAAATTGCAGAAATCCCAAATTTCGGCAACATCGGACAATAAATGCGCCTTTTATGGCCCCAAAACCTAAAACCGAGAGATCGGTCTATATGGCAGCTGTATCCAAATCTGGACCGATCTGTGCCATATTGCAGAAGTATGTCAAGGGGCTTTACCTAACTAACTGTCCCAAATTTCAGCAAAATCGGAAAATAAATGTGGCTTTTATGGGTCCAAAACCTTAAATCGAGGGATCGTCTATATGGCAGCTATATCCAAATCTGGACCGATCAGGGCTAAATTGAAAAAAAAGATGTCGAAGGGCCTAAGACAACTCACTGTCCCAAATTTCAGCAAAATCGGATAATAAATGTGGCTTTTGTGGGCCTAAGACCCTAAATCGTAGGATCAGTCTATATGGCAGCTATATCCAAATCTGAATCGATCTGGGCCAAATTGAAGAAGAATGTCAGAGGGCCCAAAACAACTCACTGTCCCAAATTTCTGAGGCATCGAACAATAAATGCGCCTTTTATGGGCGCAAGACCTTTAATCGAGAGATCGGTCAACATGGCAGCTATATTCATATCTGGACCGATCTGTGCCATATTGCAGAAGTATGTCGAGGTTCTTAACTTAAATCACTGTCCCATATTTCAGCGACATCGGACAATAAATGCGCATTTTATGAGCCCAAAACCTTAAATCGAGAGATCGGTCTATATGGCAGCAATATCCAAATCTGAACCGATCTGGGCCAAATTGAAGAATGAAGTCGAAGGGCCTTACACAACTCACTGTTCCAAATTTCGGCGAAATCGGACAATAGATGCGACTTTTATGGGCCCAAAACTTAAATCGAGAGATCGGTCTATATGGCAACTCTATTCATATCAGGACCGATCTGTGCCATATTGCAGAAGTATGTCGAGGTTCTTAACTTAAATCACTGTTCCATATTTCAGCGACATCGGACTATAAATGCGCCTTTTATGAGCCCAAAACCTTAAATCGAGAGATCGGTCTATATGGCAGCTATATCCAAATCTGAACCGATCAGGGCAAAATTGAAGAAGAATGTTGAAGGGCCTAACACAACTCCTTGTCACAAAATTCAGCCAAATCGGATAATAAATGTGTCTTTATGGGCCTAAGACCCTAAATCGGAGGATCGGTCTATATGGCAGCTATATCCAAATCTCGACCGACCTGGGCCAAATTGAAGAAGGATGTCGATGGGCCTTACATAACTCACTGTCCCAAATTTGAAAATCGGATAATAAATGTGGCTTTTATTGGCCTAAGGCCCTAAATCGGTGGATCGGTCTATATGGGGGTTATATCAAGATATAGTCCGATATAGCCCATCTCCGATCTTAACTTGCTTATGGACAAAAAAATACTCTGTGCAAAATTTCAGCTTAATATCTCTATTTTTGAAGACTGTAGCGTGATTTCAACAAACAGACGGACGGACATGGCTAGGTCTTCGATTTTTACGCTGATCAAGAATATATATACTTTATAGGGTAGGAAATAGATATTTCGATGTGTGGCAAACGGAATGACAAAATGAATATACCCCCATCCTCCGATGGTGGGTATAAAAAGTGTTTAGTTCAGCCTGGCCGAATCTTTTATACCCTCCACCATGAGTTGGATATGTCAAGTTCTTCGCCCGGTATCTCTTTATAGATAAGAACAAGGAAGAGCGTGCTAAGTTCGGCCAGGCCGAATCTTGGGAACCCACCACCATGAATTCTGCTAAAATTTGGGAGCTATATCTAGTTATAGACCGAATGAGACCGTACTTGGCGCCGTTATTGAGAGTCATAATAGGAGACTATACGCAAAATTTCAGCCAATTGGATAAAAATCGCGGCTTGTAAGGGCTCAAGAAGTCAAATCGGGAGATCGGTTTATATGGGGGCTATATCATGTTCTTAACAGATGTGGACCGTACTTGGCACAGTTGTTGCAAGTCATAACAGAACATCGAATGCCAAATATCAGCCTAAATGGGTGAAAATTGCGGCTTCCAGGGGCTCAAGCAGTCAAATTGGGAGATCGGTTTATATGGGAGCTATATCAGGTTCTTGGCCGATTTAGACCGTACTTGGCGCAGCTGTTGGAAGTCATAACAGAAGACTATGTGCAAAATTTCAGCCAAATCGGATAAAAATTCTCGCTTCCATGGGCTCAAGAAGACAAATCGGAAGATCGGTTTATATGGGAGCTATATCAGGTTCTTGACCGATTTGAACCGTACTAGGCACAGTTGTTGAAAGTCATAACAGAACACAACGTTCAAAGTTTCTGTCAAATCGGACAAAAATTGCGGCGTGTAAGGGCTCAAGAAGTCAAATCAAGAGATCGGTTTATATGAGAGCTATATCCAAATCTGAACCGATATGACACAATTGCAAACCCCAACGACCTACATCAATATTAAGTTCAGTTCAATTCAGTTCAATTGGCTATGAAGGACCATTTGTTCCACTAGCCGAACGTAGAATAGCGTTCCAAGCGCCTCGATCTTCTGCGCTCATTCTAAAATCTCTTACACCAAGTTTCGAGGTGTCTCCCACCACTTGATCTTTCCATCTGGCTTTTGGCCGTCCCGGTTTGTGTGTAGCACCGTGTTTGCCTTCAAAAGACTTCTTTTCTGGAGCTTCTCCATCCATTCTGACAACATGATCTAGCCAACGCAGCCGTTATATTTTCATGCGTGTAACTATGCTATCGTCGCCTATAGCTCATACAGCTCGCGGTGCATACGACGCCTATATTCTCCATCACCGCAAACTGGTCCACATATTTTACGAAGAATCTTTCTCTCAAATACTCCAAGCACTGCCTCATCTGCTGTCACAAGTACCCATGCTTCAGAATCATATGACGGCACGGGTAGTATCAGTGTCTTGTATAGTGTAATCTTCGTCTGTCGAGAGGTGGCCAAAGTAGCATCTGTTTGCCAGTATTATTCCTCGCTTTATCTCAAAACTGGTGTCATTCGTTTCGGTTACGGCGGTGCCGTGGTAGATAAAGTTACAGACTATCTCAAAGTTGTGGTTGTAAACTTTCTCCATTTTCTTTATCTGCTCGGTTGTACAAGGTGTTTTGGGAGTTGAAACCATCCAGTTCGTCTTATCTCCATTTACTGCCAGACCCATTTTCTCTGGCTCTCTTTGGATTTTCTCAAACGCAGCAGTTATTACTTTCGGTTACCGATCTATGATGTCGATGTCGTCGGCATAGGCAAGTAGCATGTGTTCTCTTGTGATTAGTGTGCCATATCTATTCACATCTGCATCTCGTATAATCTTCTCCAGCAGGATATTGAAGAGATCACACGACAGGCTGTCTCCTTGTCTGAAACCTTGTTTGGTATTAAATGGTTGGGAGAGATTCTTTCCTATTCTTACTGAGGAACGCGCATCACCAAGTGTCATCCTGCAGAGTCTTATTAATTTTGCAGGGATACCAAACTCAGACATGGCTTGAAATACTTTTGAATGTAAAGGAGGCGGCTTTGTAGTCAACAAAGAGATGGTAGGTGTTGATTTGTCCTTCTCGGGTCTTTTCCAGGATTTGGCGCAGTGTGAATATCTGGCCCAGGGTGGATGTAATTATCTCATTGACTTTAGGTTTTAATCGTTCATACATTACGCTCAAGTGTATCTTGAATGCGATGGGGAGTAGACTTATTACTCTGTAGTTTGCACATTCCGTCTTGTCTCCTTTCTTGTGTACGGGACATAGTATGCTGAGTTTCCAATCATCGGGTATGCGCTCTTCAAGCCAGATTGCGCAGATAAGCTGATACATACGCCTTATCAGCGTGTCGCCTCCGATCTTAAATAGTTCAGCTGGTTACTCATCGGCTCCTGCTGCCTTGTTGTTCTTTAGTCGGATCACTGCTACCTGGACCTGTTTCTAACTAGGAGATAAACATTCTATACCATCATCAAGGATTGGTTCTGCGGTATCCTCTTCGCCGCCAACATCGGACACTAGCAGTTGGGTAAAATGTTCTTTCCATATCTTCAGCATGTTGTCTGTGTCAGTTATCAGATTTCCTTCTTTGTCTCTGCAGGAGGATGTGCCTGCACCAAAGCCATCGGTTTGATGTTTAATTAAATTTCCGGATTTCATTCTGACTCCTGTACATCTCAATTCGTTCACACTCTACTCTTTCCATTTCCTTTTTCTTTTCAATGTTGAGTAAAATGCTAATTTTGCCCATGAACATTCCACTAAGTAACAAGGGCAAACTTCTCACATATCAATGAGTACAGTCCGATTCAAGTTTTTAGCTCAATGATAAGGGGCCTCCCTTTTATAGCCGCGTCCGTACGGCGTGCAGCAGTGCGACATCTCTTTGGAGAGAAGTTTTACATGGTATTGTACCTCACAAATGTTGCCAGCATTAGGAGGGGAAAACAGCGCTGAATATTTTTTTCTGATGGTTTAGTCAGGATTCGAACCCAGGCGTTCAGCGTCATAGGTGGACATGCTAACCTTTGCGCTACGGTGGCCTCCAATATTAAGTATCTGTGCAAAATTTCAAGTGGCTAGCTTTACGTGTTCGACCGCTATCTTGATTTCGACAGACGGAACGACGGTCGGACGAACTTGGCTAGATAGACTCAGAATGTCGAGACGATCTAGAATATATTTACTTTATGGAGTCTTAGACGAATATTTTGAAGTGTTACAAACGGCATGACTAGATTAGTATACCCTCATTGTATGGTGGTGGGTATAAAAACAAGTAAAAAGTGTTAAGTTCGACCGTGCTGAACTTTGGATACCCACTACCATGGATAAATTAACCATCCTCTTTTATAGTAACTCCACTAACATATCCATTGTCATATGCAAATTGGGGCTGGTCTGGATCATATTTGATTGAGGTCCGCAATTATTCCCAGTGAAATCGGGTAATAATTGCGGATTTTATGGGCTCAAGACCCTTAATCGGCCCATAAATATACTCCAATCTGAACCATATTTGAGTCGGATCTCGGGCGGCTTAAAACAACTGACTGTTTCTAATTTCAGCGAAATTGGATAAAAACATGCTCCTCTTACGGGCTTAAGACCCTAATCCGCCATATCGGTCTATATGGGGGCTATATGTAAATATGATCCGATATGGGCCATGTTCGCTTTGAATATTGGGACCCCTAGTACAACTTCCTGTTTCAGAGAAATCGGATAAGATCTGCTGCTTTTACGAGCTTAAGACCCTAAATCGCCAGATCGGTCTATATGGGAGTTATATCCAAATAAAGCCCGAGTTTGCTCATCCAAGAACTTAATCTGCGTATGGAAGAAATACGAGTCAGTGCAAAATTTAGTGCCGCCCATACCCATCCGCCCGCAGCATCCACCGTTAGGATCTTGAGGTCCCCATTTTACCACCTCCTGCCCTGTAATGTGCCATTATCCTTACTCCAGCTAGTTTCATTATCTTAAAATCTTTTTTAAGAAATTAATTTAAAAATTCCCAAGAACGTGGCAACTTTGTTCAGCACAATGACACTGACTAACGCGAGGCCACCAACAAAATACAACACACCAAGAATCTCAATGTTGGCAAAGACGTAAATGGTTAAAAAAAAAAAAAACGAAGAAGAAAGCGATTTTTTCGCTTATGCCATTAAAAGACATCGTCGTTATCATCTTCGTCATCTTTTGAGCCATCACCATCAACACTGCCGCGAACATCGTCACCTACATGCCACCGCCAAGACATCAAGAACCCCAAAGTGCATAGACTTAAGTGTCATTGTCATCATCGTGACTTTCACACGTGTTTTCACTTTACATGTCTTGAGATAATGCTTCACATTAAAGCAATAACAAGTTGGCTGAGATGAATCAAAAAAAAAAACGGCCTTCATTGCGGGAGGCTAGAAAAGTCATTTCGTCAAAGATTGAATATTGTGTTTTATATTCTAGGCAACATATGTATGCTGATTAAAGTCTGTGTCAGCTTTAAAAGAGGTAAAATGATGCTTTCACAGATGGATGGATGAACGATGGTTTAGCTGGGAGCCTAAAGGCTCGCTGCACAGTGGTGCAGAATCAAAATTAAGAAAACTATGTGTGAGCGAATCAACGGGTATGAGCAAATCAATGTCAATGTACAATTGTGGGACAAAGAAGTTACTGGAAGGACAGTGTGTGAGGATCCGTGAGAAGAACGATTAAAAGCGTGCTGAATTTGGCCGCCCGAATCTTGGGAACCCACCACCATAGATTCTGCTAAAAATGTACACAAAAGGATGATCGAGAGACAGGTTTATATGGGTGCTATATCAGGTTATAGACCAATTCGGGCGGTACTTGGCATGGTTGTTGGAAGTCATAACAGAGCTTTACTTTACTTTAATTGGCTATGACAGAATATTTGTTCTACTAGCCGAACGTAGAATAGCGTTCCAAGCTTCTCGATCTTCTGCGCTCATTCTAAAATCTCTGACACCAAATTTCGAGGTGTCTCCCACAACTTGATCTTTCCATCGGGCTTTTGGTCTTCCCGGTTTGCGTGTACCACCATATTTGCCTTCAAAAGACTTCTTTGCTGGAGCTTCTTCATCCATTCGGACAACATGACACAGCTAACGCAGCCGTTGTATTTTGATGCGTGTAACTATGCTATCGTCGTCATACAGCTCATACAGCTCGTGGTTCGTACGTCGCCTATATTCTCCATCAACTCAAACTGGTCCATATACTTTACGAAGTACTTTTCTCTCAAATACTCCTAGCACTGGCTCATCTGCTTTCACAAGTACCCATGCCTCAGAACCATATAACAGCACGGGTAGTATCAGTGTCTTGTAAAGTGTAGTCTTTGTCTGTCGAGAGTTGGCCTTGTCATAACAGAGCACCACATGCAAAATTTCAGCCCAATCGGACAAAAATTGCGGCTTGGAAGTCAAATCGGGAAATCGGTTTATATGGGAGCTATTTCAGGTTATAGATCGATTTAGGCCATACTAGGCACAGTTGTTGGAAATCTTAAAGGAACACTCCATGCAAAATTTCAGCTAAAACGGACAAAAATTTGACATGTAGGGGCTCAAGAAGTCAAATCGGGGATCGGTCTATATGGGAGCTATATCTAAATCTGAACCGATATAGCCTAATTGCATTTCCCAACGACCTACATCGATATTAGATATCTGCTATCGAGATTTCGACAGACGAATGGACGGACGGACGGACATGGCTAGATCGACTCAGAACGATCAGGAATATATATTCCTTATGGGGTCTTAGATGATTATTTCGAGGTGTTAAAAACGGAATGACTAGATTGGTATACCCCCATCCTATGGTGGTGGGTATAAAAGATCAGATTTTCGGCATCAATGCACCACACATAGGACTATGGGTGTACTTATGCAGAATAGTTGCGGTAAGTTACAGCATATGTAGGCCATGTGGCGAAGATGATGACACGTTGGAACATTTCCTGTGTCAATGCCCGGCTTTCGCTACTAATGGATTCCAGCACTAAGTGGAAATGCAATACCAAACCTGAGCCAAAGTAATTGAATAAAATGGGGAACGTTTAGTAATTTAGAGAGTAGCACGAAATTCCTGCCATAAAAAGCCGATATCTGGCTTAGATGTACGTATACCCAAAGGGGGATGGGGCGTTTTAACATCCGCATGCTTATGGGAGTATAGTTTTGCTATGGCTGGACCTTCCTTCCTATACTGCCATTAATATCTCCTGAACGATTTTGCCCTCATTATCAGAATAGCATAATAGGCAAGGCGCTCGTAGATTTAATCGTTGGTTCTGGCTGATTGTGGCTTGAGTTCTCATCGAGGACAGTAATAGGCAAGGCGCTCATAGATTTAATCGTTGGTTCTGGCTGATTGTGGCTGAAGTTCTAATCAAGGACAGTAAAAGGCAAGGCGCTCATAGATTTAATCGTTGGTTCTGTCTGATTGTGGCTTGAGTTCTCATCGAGGACAGTAACTCGGGACATCCCAAGACATACTAAATTTTTCACAATTACTTTTTATACCCTACATCACTACTGTGGAATAGGGTATTATAACTCAGTGAATTAGTTTGTAGCCCAAGAGGAAGAGAGATAGACCCATTGATAAGTATACCGATCGACTCAGAATCACTTTCTGATTCGATTTAGCTATGTCCGTCTGTCTGTCTGTCCGTCCGTCTGTCCATATTAATTTGTGTACAAACTACAGGTCGCCAGTTTTCATCGATCGTCTTCAAATTTGGTACAGGTATGTTTTCCGGCCTAGAGATGAAGCCTAATGAAATTGGAAAAAATCGCTTCAGATCTGGATATAGCTCCCATATATATATTCGTCTGATTTTCAGTAATAATGCAATAAAATGGTCATTTGTTAACCGATTCTCTCGAAATTTTGCAGGAAGGATTTTCTTACGACTCTCGACATTACTGGTGAATTTCATGGAAATCGGTTAAGATTCCGATAAAGCTCTCATATGTATATATCGCCCGATTTTCACTCCTACAGGCACAGCAAGCACATTTATTGACCAATCTTGCCAATATATTGCACAACGCTTTCCTCGACGACTACCACAACATACATAGAGTTTGGTCAAAATCGGTCCAGATTTGGATATAGCTCCCATATATATGTTCGTCCGATTTGCAGTAATATTGCAATAAAATGGTATTTTGTTAACCGATTTTCTCGAAATTCGGCAGGAGGGATTTTTCTCTTGACTGTCAATATTACTAATAAATTTCATGGAAATCGGTTCAGTTTTAGATAAAGCTCCCATATATATACATCGCCCGATTTTAACGTCTTGAGTCACAGCAAGCGCATTTATTGATCCATCTTGCCAAAATTTTGCACATCGCTTTCCTCTACGACTGCCACAGTTTCTGAGGAGTTTGCTCGAAATCGGTTCAGATTTAGATATAGGTCTCATGTTTATGTTCATCCGATTTTGAGAAATATTGCAAAAAAAATTCTCATTTGTTATTCAATTCTCTCGAAATTTGGCAGGAAGGATTTTCTTATGACTCTTAATCTTACTGGTGAATTTCATAGAAATCGACCCAGATTTAGATATAGCTGTCATATATGTATATGGCCCGATTTTCACCCCAAGAGCCACTGCAAGCGCATTTATTAACCAATCTTGCCAAAATTTTGCGCAACGCTTTCCTCGACGACTACCACATTATCTGAGAAGTTTGCTCGGAGTCGATTTAGAATTAGATATAGCTCCCATATATACGTTCGTCAGATTTTTGGTAATTTGCCATAATGTTGTCATTTCTCAACCGTATTTTTATAGTTTTAACATATCTGCTCGGCGAGGTCCATCAAATTTGGTTCAGATTTGAATAAAGGTCCCACCAATCACCAACTAGGTCCCACCAACGACCAACTTTTGCCCTTCCTTACTGGTTATACCCTCCACTATGGGATTGGGGTATTCTAATTTTGTCATTCTGTTTGTAGCACCTCGAAATATGCGTCTAAGGTCCCATAAATTACGTATATTCTTGATCGTCGTGACAGTATAAGTCGAACTAGCCATGTCCATCCGTCCGTCTGTCTGTCGAAAGCGCGCTAACTTTTGAAGGAGTAAAGCTAGCCACTTGAAATTTTGCACAAATACTTTTAATTAGTGTAGGTCGGTTGGTATTGTAAATGGGCCAAATCGGTCCATGTTTTGATATAGCTGCCATATAAACCGATGTGGGTCCTTGACTTCTTGGCCTTTAGAGGGCGCAATTCTCATCCGATTTAGCACAAATTTTGTATAACAGCTTCTCCCATGGCCCTCAACATACGTGTGCAATATGGGGAGATTAAGAAAATGGAGAAAGTTGGGAACCACAACTTTGATCTACCTCGGCGCGGCAACTTTATCTACCTCGGCAAAGCCGTAACCCAAACGAATGACACCAGTTTGCAGGTAAAGCGAAGAATAATACTGGCGAACAGATGCTACTTTGGACTAAGTAAGCAGATGAGGAGCAAAGCCACCACTCGATAGACGAAGATTACACTATGCAAGACACTGATACTACTCGTGTAGGTATATTATGCCAATGTATAGATACTGGTGAAAACAGACAATCCAGTTCTTGGAGTGTTTTTGAGGAAGATTCTTCGTAAAATTTATGGAGGAGTTTTCACTGATGGATAGTATCTAACTGTGTGAGCTGTATGACGATGTCAGCGTAGTTAGTTAGGCTAGATCATGCTAGGTCAGAACGATTTTGCCATTATTGGCGGGATAACGGTCATATTCTTTTTCTAGACCAATTGGAACTTCTCACATATCAATGAGTGCTGTCCTATTCAAGTTTATGCTCACTGATATAGAGCCTCCTTTTTATTGCCGAACGGCGGGCCGCCGTGCAAGAGTGAGAAGTCCTTACATGGCTGCCATACCAATTGGTATAGTACCTCACAGATGTCGCCACCATTAGGGGGGGGGGGGGGGGACAACCACCGATAAAAATGTTGTCTTTTTTTCTCTCCAAGACTCTAACCCAGGCGATTAGCGTCATTGGAGGACATGTGATGTAGTCGAGGCATACCTTTTTGAGACGAATATTGGATCGAGCTTAAAATAAATAGTGAACTGCCAACCACCTATATCTCAAATAAAAAATGCAGCGCTAAACTAGATGAACTGATTTAGTTTAAATGTTTCATGTCATGTTTTGTTAAGATTTCCAATATTCGCGGTAAATATGATCTAACTCAGTTTATGGACTGATTTAGCTCCCATAAAAACTGATTTCTGGATTTAACTTCTTGAGCTTATAGAGAGCGTAATTAAATAACCCACTTGACTTGAATACTTACTTTAATTGGCTATGACAGAATATTTGTTCCACAAGACGAATGTAGAATAGCGTTCTAAGCCCCTAGATCTTCTACGCTCATTCTAAAATCTCTGACACCAAGTATCGAGGTGTCTCCCACAACTTGATCTTTCCATGGGGCTTTTGGTCTTCCCGGTTTGCGTGTACCACCGTGTTTGCCTTCAAAAGACTTCTTTGCTGAAGCTTCTTCATCCATTCTGACAACATGACCTAGCCAACGCAGCCGTTGTATTTTGATGCGTGTAACTATGCTATCATCGTCATACAGCTCATACAGCTCGTGGTTCATACGTCGCCTATATTCTCCGTTAACGCAAATTGGTCCATATATTGTACGAAGAATCTTTCTCTCAAATACTTCAAGCACTGCCTCATCTGCTTTCACAAGTACCCATGCTTCAGAACCATATAACAGTAAGGGTAGAATCAGTGTCTTGCATAGTGTAATCTTCGTCTGTCGAGAGGTGGCTTTGTTTCTAAACTGCTTACTTAGTCCAAAGTAGCATCTGTTTGCCAGTATTATTCTTCGCTTAGTCTCAAAACTGGTGTCATTCGTTTCGGTTACGGCGATGCCGAGGTAGATAAAGTTACTGACTGTCTCAAAGTTGTGGTTGCCAACTTTCTCAATTTTCTTTATCTGCTCGGTTGTGCAAGGCTTTTTGGGAGTTGAAACCATCCATTTCGTCTTATCTCCATTTACTGCCAGACCCATTCTCAAAGGCTGTAGTTACTACTTCCGGTGACCGACCTATGATATCGATGTCGTCAGCATAGGCGACTAGCATGTGCTCTCTTGTGATTAGTGTGCCATATCTATTCACATCTGCATCTCGTATTATCTTCTCCAACAGGATATTAAAGAGATCACCCAATAGGCTGTCTCCTTGTCTGAAACCTCGTTTGGTATTAAATGGTTCGAAGAGATTCTTTCCTATTCTTACTGAGGAATGCGCATCAGCAAGTGTCATCCTGCAGAGTCTTATTAATTTTGTAGGGATACCAATCTCAGAGATGGCTTGAAATATCTTTGAACCTAAAGAAGTATCGAAGGCGGCTTTGTAGTCAACAAAGAGATGACAGGTGTTGATTTGTCCTTCTCGGATCTTTTCCAGGGTTTGGCGCAGTGTGATCTGATCCAGGGTGGATTTACCAGGTCTAAAGTCGCATTGATAGGGCCCAATTATCTCATTGACTTTAGGTTTTAATCTTTCACACAGTACGCTCGAGAGCATCTTGTATGCGATGGGGAGGAGACTTATTCCTCTGTAGTTGGCACATTCCGTGTTGTCTCCTTTCTTGTGTACGGGACATAGTATGCTGAGGTTCCAGTCATCGGGAATGCGTTCTTCTAGCCAGATTGCGTAGATAAGCTGATGCATACGCCTTATCATCGTGTCGCCTCCGGTCTTAAATAGTTCAGCGGGTAGCCCGTCGGCTCCTGCTGCCTTGTTGTTCTTAGTCGAGTCACTGCTACTTGGACCTCATTCTGACTAGCAGGTAAACATTCTATAGCATCATAATTGATTGATTGAATTGGTTTTGCGGTATCCTCTTCGCCGCCATCGTCGGACACTAGCAGTTGGGTAAAATGTTCCTTCCATATCCTCAGCATGTTATCTGTGTCAGTTATCAGATTTCCTTCTTTGTTTCTGCAGGAGATTTCCTTCTGTGTCTCTCCGGTCTTAAATAGTTCAGCGGGTAACCCATCGGCTCCTGCTGCCTTGTTGTTCTTTAGTCGGGTCACTGCTATTCGGACCTCATTCTGACTAGGAGGTAAACATTCTATACCACCATCAGGGATTGGCTCTGCGGTATCCTCTTCGCCGCCATCGTCGGACACTAGCAGTTGGGTAAAATGTTCCTTCCATATCCTCAGCATGTTATCTGTGTCAGTTACCAGATTTCCTTCTTTGTCTCTGCAGGAGGATGTGCTTGCACCAAAGCCATCGGTTTGATGTTTAATTCTTTGGTAGAATTTCCGGACTTCATTCTGACTCCAGTACATCTCAATTCGCTCACACTCACGTCTTTCCATTTCCTTTTTCTTTCTGCGAAATAGACGTTTCTCCTCTCTCCTTTTCTCCCGATACCCCTCCATCATCTGGCGCGTTGCTACTGATTGCAGGGTTTGCCGTATATGCCGCATTCTTGGCTTCAGTAGCATCTCGACACTCTTGTTCGTACCATGGGTTTCTGGGAGGAGGCTTCCGGTACCCAAGAACGGATTTCGCGGCCTTTTTCCATGGAGTGGGCGATGAAAAGCCACTTCGCCTTTATACCATTGGGACAAGGAGTGCTTTCATCAGCCAGTTGGGTAAGTCGAGTGGTGTATGCCGTTGCCATCTGTTGTGTTTGCAGCTTTTCAATGTCCAGCTTCAGTGCAGTGTCAGATCGTACTTTCCGCGCCATGTTTAAACGTGTGCGAACCTTTGCTGCAACAACGTAATGATCTGAATCTATATTCGCTACACGGATCGATCGTACATCTAACACGCTGGATGAATGCGTTCCATCTATCACAACGTGATCAATTTGGTTCTTCGTGTTTTGATCGGGTGACTGCCAGGAGGCTTTGTGAATATTTTTATGTTGAAATCTGGTGCTACTAACTACCATGTTTTTTTTTTCCTCGCGGCGAAATCTATCAGCCTCAACCCATTACTGGACGTTATCTCGTGGAGTCTAAACTTTCCAACTGTTGGACCAAAAATGTCTTCCTTCCCTATCGTCGCATTAAAATCTCCCAGAACGATTTTAATATCATGGGTGGGGCAGCAGTCACATTCTCTCTCTAGGCGCTCGTTGAAAATATCCTTGGTCTGCTCGTCTTTGTCTTCCGTCGGGGCATGGGCACAAATGAGGCTGATATTGAAGAATTTGGCTTTTATGCGGATTGTGGCTAGCCTCTCATCCACCGGAGTAAAGCTGGAGACAAGGTGTTTCAGTCTCCGACTAACCACAAATCCACAGCCAAATTTATGCCTCGTGTTATGGCAGCTATAGCATAGTTCGTCACCGTTTGTTGGTGTAGTAACGCCATTCCCAGTCCATCCCACTTCCTGTGAGGCGGTAATATCTGCCTTGTATTTCTCTAATACATCCGCCAGCGCGTATACTGCACCTTTTCTATAAAGAGTTCGGACATTCCAGATTTAGATCCGCAAATCATGGTCCTTTTATCGTTTGCGTGGGACGTCAACGTTGGGGGGTCCGTTTTTACTATTCCTTTGTTTCTCATACTAGTTCTCATAGTTTTCGGGGGCGGGTTACTGGCCCAGCATCCCAACCACATGGGTTTTGTGGGATTGCTCACATATCCCTCGTTGTGGCGAGCCGCTTGCTCCAAGATCCGACGCTCGCCTCCAGCTGCCCCTAACCTGGGAACAGACGCTGATGTTGGCCATTGTTTATTTAAAGGCGCCAATAACTCGTCTTGTCATCTCGAGTATCATTGGCACTCAGTATTCAATTAAGAGCCAGTGCTACCTGACCTCTCACTGAGACTTTCCTCTCGAAAATCGCTGGTTGCCCGCGGCCACATTTGCAGCTACTCCGCATAAAAACGGAGTTTTCCACCATCCTCTACCTATGGACGCGCCTGGTAGCTTTCAGCTAAGCTATCAGCTAAGCTTCCAGTGATAACGATGGGCACCACACAAGTCGGAGCTCAAAGATCCAGCCTGTGTGGTGCTCATAGTTATCACGAGTCGGACGGGATTATGATTTCTTACAGCCTTTACAATTTTGGTCCATATCGGTCAATAACTTGATACAGCACGATTCGATCAGGCCGAGCTACACCGAACGAAATTTTGAAACCAACGGCATAGTAGTAGATAGTAAGGAACTACCAAAACAATACCATATGGTATGACATAAAGCATTTTCAATACCATACGGCATTGGTTTGGTATTATTTTAAGGTATCGCTTTACTATCAATACCATTGATACCATACGGTATAAGCCCAACTTCTTATTTGAAAGTTATTTAAAGATTGCTATCCTTGGTGGAAAGCCCCTCGAACCTGACGCTCTTTAAAAATATCATTGTATTGAGTTAAAATCTCATATTTTGCGAATGTTGCACTTCCATTTCTCACCCAATGTAACAAACCATTCACAAATCAAACTTCCGGACAACTTCATACAAAATTTATTGCACGCAATTTAAAAAATCCTATCATTTATTACTATGTGACTATCCCTCACGTAACAAACGTTAGGCACAACTGAATACACCTCAATGTAACGCATGTGCTATGTATGTATGGGAGAATTTAAACCAGTTGAAGGAAAAACCAGGAGGCCAACTCATCCAGGACAACATTCAATGTTGACAAGTGAAAGGAAAAGGAAAATGAAAATCCAACGTCATAATAGTGTTATGTGCGAATTGCTTTCAATTATCACCATCCATCCAAAATGATATGTCACGTTCGGCAAACTCACTTAGTGCAGCTTTTGCCATACTGAATTCAGATGGAGAGAGGAAAACTCTATCCTAAATTACAAAACAAGTGTTGAAATCATGCATTTGCTATAAAGGTAACTTTTCGACTTAAGTCTGTCATGGAATTTATATTTATGGCGCTTTGGCTTTGTAGTTGTTGTTTAATGTTTGCTGCTTTCACTTTTACCAAATCCCTGACAAGAAAAATATATGTCTAAATTTTCATTGGTAAACCGTGAGGAGAAATTTTGGGTTAATTCTTGGTCTAGTAAATCCAACTATCCTATTGGGGAAACTAATTGGAAGGCAATGCTAGCACATTTTTTAGCTTGAATTTAGTTTCAACGTTTTCTTCCCATCACAATTTTAATTTTCTCAGTGTATCCTCCCACACCAACATCCTCTGTTCCTTCACGAATTCATTTCGTGTGAAGGCAAAATTCATCCAAAAAAATACGACTACTGTACACAGCCTTCTTCTCTGCTGTGTTGGCAATAAAAAGTTCAATGAACAACATTCCTGACAGTAGTCCTTGTCGTTCGACACCAACCAAAGGATAACGATTTTTTATTACCTCCCCATCACTCAACTCGACTCAACTCACATTGTAACTCTGAAACATTTGTGTGTGTGTGTGGTGTGGCATAGGTCAAAGTCTTTGGGGGATTCACAACTCCCATTTTGTTTTTTTTTTTTTTTTGTTCTCCTTTTTTATTTAGCCAAGCCATAGTCGACATTTGCCAAACATGAAATAATAATGTTTCGACGTTATCATTTAACATTTCAATCCCTGAAAATCGAAAAACATGTCAACAAAGTCATAACGACTTGACGTGTTTCTCTTTGGCCATGAAGTCAGTTAAGCCCAGCATTACATTTAGACGATCAATGAGAAAATATTGCTTTTGGTGTTGGTTAGAATGTGTGTACAGCACAAACGGCAAGGACATTAGATGGCTAGGATTATTTATTTATTTTGTAATCAATGAAATGACAATTAAAGCCAAATAGTATATGAGGAAATTAAGGAACGATTGCTAGCCCTTCAATGGTGGATGGATAAATTTAAGATGTATCATAGAACAAGAAATCTAATTGGAAAATTTACCTGATGAAAATTTTAACTGAAATTTAAAAAAAAAGAAATTTTTCTTAACACAAAAAACTAAAAAAATTATAATTAAAAATAAAAAAAAAGAAATTTTTTCGAAAGACAAAATTGTCGGATTTCTTTTCCCAGCTGAGACCAAATAGCCGATATTTTTATACCCTCCACCATAGGATGGGGTATACTAATTTCGTCATTCTGTTTGTAACGACTCAAAATGTTCGCCTGAGACCCCCTGAAGTTTATATATTCTTCATCGCCGTGACATTTTTTGTTGATCTAGCCATGTCCGTCCGTCCGTCCGTCCGTCCGTCTGTCTGTCGAAAGCACGCTAACTTTCGAAGGAGTGAAGCTAGCCGCTTGAAATTTTGAT
The DNA here is from genome assembly GCF_963082655.1 of Stomoxys calcitrans. Taxonomy (NCBI): domain Eukaryota; kingdom Metazoa; phylum Arthropoda; class Insecta; order Diptera; family Muscidae; genus Stomoxys; species Stomoxys calcitrans. The sequence continues at coordinate 93,921,095 of NC_081553.1, forward strand.
AAAATATTTCTTACAAGTTTAGGTCGGTTGGGATTGTAAATGGGTCATATCGGTCCATAACCTGATATAGCTGCTTTATAAACCGATCTTGGATCTTGAACCTCTAGAGGGCGCAATTCATATCCGATTAGAATGAAATTTTGCAGAACGTATTTTGTTATGATATTCAACAACTGTGTTGAGTATGGTTTAAATCGGTCCATGTTTTGATGTAGCTGCCATATAAACCGATCTTGGGTCTTGACTTCTTGGCCTCTAGAGGGCGCAATTCTTATCCGATTGGAATGAATTTTTGCACGTAGTACTTTGTTATGATATCCAACAACTGTGTTGAGTATGGTTTAAAGCGGTGCATGTTTCGATATAGCTGCCATATAAACCGATCTTGGGTCTTGACTTCTTGGGCCTCTAGAGGGCGCAATTTCTATCCGATTCGAGTGGAATTTTGCACGACGTGTTTTGTAATGATTTCCAACAACTGTGCCAAGTATGGTTCAAATCGGTCCATAACCTGATATAGCTGCCATATAAACCGATCTTGGGTCTTGACTTCTTAAGCTTCTAGAGGGCGCACTTCTTATCAGAAATGGCTGAAATTTGGCACATAACGTTAAGGTATGACATCCAAAAACTGTGCCAAGTATGGTATAAATCAGTCCATAACACGACAAAGCTCCCATATAAACCGATCTTAGGTCTTGACTTCTTGAGCTTCTAAAGAACGCAATTCTTATCCGATTTTGCTGAAATTTAGCTCATGTCGTTTTGGTATGACGTTCAACAACAATGCCAAGTATGGTTCAAATCGGTCCATAATCTGATATAGCTGTCATATAAACAGATCTGGGGATTTGACTTTTTGACCTTCTAGAGGGCGCAATTCCTTTCCGATTTGGTTGAAATTTTGCATAACTTATTTTATTATGACTTTCAACAACTGTGTCGAATAAGGTTCAAGTCGGTTCATAATCTGATATAGCTGCCATATAAACCGATCTGGGATCTTGACTTCTTGAGCCTCTAGAAGTTGCAATTATTATCCGATTTTCCTGAAATGTTGTACGACTTATCTTCTCATGACCATCAACATACGTGTTTATTATGGTCTGAATCGGTCTATAGCCTGATACAGCTCCCATATGAAACGATCTCTCTATTTTACTTCTTGAGCCCCCAAATGGCGCAATTCTTATTCGAATTGGCTGACGAATTGTTGGCCGAACCGGACGATATCTTGATATCGCTCTATTAGCAGAGTTAATTTTTTCTTTTATCCTTTTTTTGCCTAAGAAGAGATGCCGGGAAAAGAACTCCACAAATGCGATCCATGGTGGAGGGTATTTAAGATTCGGCTCGGCCAAACTTAGCACGCTTTTACTTGTTGCTATTTAAAATGGAAAACAGAATAAAAACCCTTTTGAAAAAACTTAGGGTAAAGTGTGCTGTGTTATAAATGCATTGCGCTTGCTTTGGGGTCGCCATTTCGAAGCTGATCAAAGCTTCATCGTCAGTGCGCTAAGCCCCAAAAAGTTTACATGGTTCGACCTGCTCACTAATTAGTGAGCTGTGCAATGATGGAAGTATTTTACTTTAAGGCGAACATTGGATATTATAAGGGAACATCGAGCGCACTAAGAAAAGTAATGACAATCAAAGATTGTATGAGAATTAAGTTTCAGAAGGCCACCCAAAACCTCTCAAAACGGATATGTAGACCGATCAATGCAATCAGGTAGAGAGCGTCAAATTCGTCAAGTAGAGACGACGCCAATTATTTGGGACCCTCCTATATTATGGTGGGCATACTTATTTCGTCATTCCGTTAGTTACACATCGAAATATTGAACCGAGGCCCAACAAAGTTAATATATTCTTGATCGATTTAGCCATGTCCGTCCGTCTATCGAAAGCACGCTAACTTTCAAAGAGACATGCTACCTTTGGAATTATACACATACACTTGCCAATTCATAATCTTATAAGTCTTCATAAGTCTTCTTGAGCCGTAAAGGGGTACAATTATTAAACGATTTGTCTGATATTTTGTTACGACTCCAAACAACAATGCCAAGTATGGTCTAGGTTAGGTTGAATGTGTCGCCCACCAAAGTTAAGTTCACTCGGTGGCCAGTTTGGCCCATTGTGATACCCTAGAGAGAAAAAGTGAAGAAAGAGGAAAATGTGAGACCTCGTACTAAAGGTTATACACGATTGTATATTATATATTGTGCGCCGCCATGCGGCCTATGGCACAGTGTCTGGATATGATCCCTTCCAAAGCACTCCTCGACCTCTTGTTTACCGCCAGCAATTCCCTCGTTCTCCTCCAGTCAATTACGGGTCATAGCGCCTTCTCAGTCCGTCAACCATCTAACGTGTGCCACCTTGCCACCGACTCCGCCCTGGCCATCCCATCTACTGTGTTCAGTAGCTCGGCAAATGGCATGTAAGCTAGACCGATGACCGGCGCGGACGAACCCGTCATAGCGCACTCGTCCTCCTTCTCATTTCCTGGAATCCCCTGATGCCCAGGATCCCATGTCAGCGTCACATCGTGGGCCCGGAGCCTATCCAGGGATTCCAAACAATCCGCTACGCATTTCGACCTCACCATCCTCGACCCCAAGACCTTGAGCGCCGCCATACTGTCCACATAAATTTTGAGTTTCGAGGGCGGGAGACCGCTTGCCAGAATTTCCCTTGGGGCCACTGCAATGGCACAGACCGTACACTCGTCCGGAAGTCTCAGAGACATACTAATATTGAGTGCATCAGAGTAGACCCCCAATGCAGTCCCTGACTCCATCTTGGAGCCATCTGTGTAGATCGAGGTCTCATCCTCCTCAAATACACCATCTGCCCTATATTCGTCCCTCTCAGGAAAACGAATCGCGAATGCCCCCACTCCAGTCGGCACTGGTGTCAGGTAGTTGGAGATCCTTCTTAGTCTACCCTCCGTATCGATAACACCCAGAATCCGCCCTCCATTCGTCGCTCTCAGGAAAACGAATCGCGAATGCCCTCATCCCAGTTAACACTGGTGCCATGTAATCGGAGATCCTCCTCATTCTACCCTCCGTATCCATAACACCCAGAATCGCACTGAGGCCGCAACCATCCTCCTTTAGCATGCCGAGCTCTCTCAGCCTAAGCGGGACACTGGTGGCGCAGTTCCAAATATAGGCCCCAATGGGCTGTATATCCACCCAGAATCCGCCCTACATTCGTCCCTCTCAGGAAAACGAATCGTGAATGCCCTCACTCCAGTCGGCACTGGTGTCAGGTAGTCGGAGATCCTCCTCAGTCTACCCTCCGTATCCATAACACCCAGAATCGAACTGAGGCCGCAACCATCCTCCTTTAGCATGCCGAGCTCTCTCAGCCTAAGCGGGACACTGGTGGCGCAGTTCCAAATATAGGCCCCAATGGGCTGTATATCCACCCAGAATCCGCCCTCCATTCGTCCCTCTCAGAAAAACGAATCGCGAATGCCCTCACTCCAGTCGGCACTGGTGTCAGGTAGTCGGAGATCCTCCTCAGTCTACCCACCGTATCCATAACACCCAGGATCGAACTGAGGCCGCAACCATCCTCCTTTAGCATGCCGAGCTCGCTCAGCTTAAGCGGGACCCTGGTGGCGCAGTTCCAAATATAGGCCCAATGGGCCGCATATCCATCATCGCTCCCAGCCCTGCCTGCGATGCGGATGTTAGCGCCCCCTGTGATCCCGTATGGTCTAAATCGGTTTAAAATCTGATATAGCTCCAATATAAATCGATCTCCGGATTATACTTCGTGAGCCTCTAGAGCTTGCAATTCTTATCCGAATTGTCTGAAATGTTATGCATCAACTTCTTCTCTGATCTTAGCATATGCTTAAAACTGTGGAAGCTAATGGCCTAGAGTACGCATCTACTTTCTATGTTTCCTATATATGCCCTGATAAGTCAATCTCTTGATATGGTTGTCATATAAGCCAACTGCCCAAATTAGTGCCTCAGTAAGCTTCGCAAAAAATCCATGGAGGTGGTTATACAAATGTTTGGCTCGACTAAAATTAATGTCCTTTTCACTGGTTTTTGATATAAAAAATTTAAAGTGGAATAAACGGCACGTGTTAAGACAAAATAATTTGCAAATATCTTCACTTTTCTCTTTCTCTCTCTTTGGCAAGTTATACTGGGTTATGTCTTATCCTTCTAAAGGAATTGCATGCACTGCTATAATTCGGCAACAAAAACGGGTAATGTATTAAAATTTGTACTTAAATTTTCTTATGAAAGACACTTACATTCCCTTGCATGTCCCCAACGTACTGTCGGCGAAAACAAAAACGTTCACAATTGATAAAGAACTCATAAAACAGGGCTATAAAACAAAGTTTCTCATATTCGGTGAATGAGTGAAGCGGGAAAAAAAAGAAACCAAAAAACAAACAAACCAAAAAGAAAACTTTGCATTTTATGCTACTGTTTTTTTTTTCAAGCAATAGCTGTGAAAATGTTTTCGCTAAAATTCTCTAAGATACAAACTGAACATTGGGGTGGATTGAAAAAAAAACGAAAAATTCATCAAAATTATCCTAGGTTAGGTTGAAAATGGGGTGCGGATATTAATCCGCCCCATGCCACTATGGACATATACCCAAGCCAGTTATCGCCTTGTTGCGAGCTCTAAATAAAGGGTGATTTTTTTGAGGTTAGGATTTTCATGCATTAGTATTTGACAGATCACGTGGGATTTCAGACATGGTGTCAAAGAGAAAGATGCTCAGTATGCTTTGATATTTCATCATGAATAGACTTACTAACGAGCAACGCTTGCAAATCATTGAATTTTATTACCAAAATCAGTGTTCGGTTCGAAATGTGTTCACCGTAACGTTGCGTCCAACAGCATCTTTGAAAAAATACGGTCCAATGATTCCACCAGCGTACAAACCACACCAAACAGTGCATTTTTCGGGATGCATGGGCAGTTCTTGAACGGCTTCTGGTTGCTCTTCACTCCAAATGCGGCAATTTTGCTTATTTACGTAGCCATTCAACCAGAAATGAGCCTCATCGCTGAACAAAATTTGTCAAAATTTGAACACATTTCGAACCGAACACTGATTTTGGTAATAAAATTCAATGATTTGCAAGCGTTGCTCGTTAGTAAGTCTATTCATGATGAAATGTCAAAGCATACTGAGCATCTTTCTCTTTGACACCATGTCTGAAATCCCACGTGATCTGTCAAATACTAATGCATGAAAATCCTAACCTCAAAAAATCACCCTTTACTTAAAAAGTAACTTCAAAAAAGAAAATCAAAGTTTGAAATTCGGTGCTGCTTACAAAATCCTTGATTATTTTCCATGCCACGTCCTTAAGTTGGTTCATGTCTGGGATTGTGTCCGCACTTAAGTGCCGGTATCTTTTAGCCACGACAGCCGGGCAATGACAGGAAAAGAAATGCTCCAACGTCTCATCATCTTCCCCACAAGCGCTACACATGCTATCACTTGCCGCACCGATTTTGAGCTCGTAGTCCCGTTATAACACCAAAAGCTACACTGACCTCCTTCTTACTTCCTTATAGTAATTAGCCTCATCTTCCCACGATCTGGATCCCCCCATAGGATTTTCGCCGTCCTACCGACTATTTCGCTGTTCCACAAAGTTGCATGCGCGTTCGTCGCCCACGCTCTTAACTCGGACTGCTGGCCTTCACCGCCAAATCATCTGCCCCTTCATTCCCCCTTACTACATTATGGCCCGGCACCCAAACGATGCGGATTGTGCCATCCTCAAAGAAGGCGTTAATCTCCTTCTTACGTTCCAAGATTGTTTGTGATCTTACCGTCCTGGTTGTTATTGCCCTAATGACAATTTTACTTTCCGAAAAGATGGTCACATTCGACGTCCTCGCGTTAGCACCACACCACCTCACGCACTCCGTGATCGCCTGGATTTCCGTCTGGAGGACGGTAATATGGTCAGACAGTCTGAAACAGATCTCAATCCCTGGGTTCTCAATGTAGACCCCCAAGTTCACTCTGTTCTCTAGCTTTGATCCATCCATGTCGCATGTTGTGCCAGATGGCAATACTAGGGTTCCGTCAATCCAAGACTGTGCCGCTGGCAGCAGTGCCTCGCACTTAACCTCAAGGTTCGTCTCAGGTATCCGATCGGAAACCTCTTCCTTTCCTTCCAGGTTTGCTATCATCGCCTCGATTATACCGCGATGGTCTAAGTTGTTCCCATGCTCAATCCATTCTCTCATCGCCTTAAGTCTTATAGCCGCAGTGGCTGCCTCACACTTAATCTATATGTCTATGGGTCGGATAGGGGGGGGGGGGGGGGGGGGGGGGGGGGTCCTCATCGCCCCGCCTATACCAAGACAACATGTTCTCTGAACCTGTTGTATGGTCCTAATGTTGCACTTGTTCTCCATGGCTGTACACCAAACTACTGAGGGATAAATTATTATCGGTTTGATCACGCTTCTGTAGAGCCAGTGGCTTATCCTCGGATTCAGGCCCATTTCGAGCCTACGGTCCGTCGACATAGTGCCCAACATCTGTGAGCCTTTTCAGTACGCTCCTGAATGTGACACTTCCAATTAAGTTTCCTATCCGAAATCACTCCTAAGTAGTTGACCTAGTCAGATAACGAAATAGTTTTGTCAAGGAAACGTGGTACGTCAAATTGCCCCACCTTCGTCTTCCTCGTGAACAGACAGATTTCAGTCTGCTCTGAGTTTACATTGAGACCCTTAAGTTTAGCCCAGTCATATGCCATGTGCAAGACCCGTTCGACCCTTCTGCATAGCTGGTTCGGATTCTTACACCTTAGAAGTTTTATAACATCGACTGCGTGGCAGACAGCTTCAAATCCCTCCTCAGTTAGCATCCTTAAGAGGTTATTTATGGTGGTCACTTAAAATAGTGGAGATAAAATGCCCCTCCCTGTGCCTCTTTCTCCCTCATATTTATGTCATGGGACCCGCAATTCATCCACCTGTTCCTTAGCATATGGTTTATACTGTCTCTAATGACGCGGTACACCCAATACTGGTCTAAGGACTGGATCGGTGTGAGTGTTCGTACATTTTTAAAAGCCCCCTCGATGTCGTTGCATACCGCCAGTGTGTACGTTTTGGCATCGAAGGATTCTTCTATTTTATGCACAACCTCGTGCAGGGTAGTCTCCACCGACCTTCTCTTGATATAGGCATGCTGTTTGTATTTGAGCAGTTCGCTGGATGTCCTACTCTTTATCATGGTATCCACAACACATTCCAGGGTTTTGAGTAGAAAGGGCATTAGACTGGTAGATCTGAAGGCATTTGGTGTAGCATAACTTTCCTTGCCGGGCTTGGGAAGAAATTCCACCCTTTCCTCCTGCCAGGCTTTCGAAGTATATGCCAGTCTTAGGCATGCTGTGAAAATACAGGCCAGATGGGGCGCCAGATGGTCCGACTCCTTCGGTAGTAATGCTGGATATATTCCATCATGGTTTAAAGCTTTCAAGGCTTCCTTGTCCATAAATTTCGTTATTGTAAGCCTTCAATCAATCTCATTATTCCAAGATTCCGGTGTCTTCGTGAGTCCCGTCGTATCCTGTGGAAATTGCGTTTTCATCAAAACCCACAACATGTCCTCCGTTGTCTCTGCTCTCACTCCCATGTCGTCTACAAAAGTTTTAGTTTGGACATGGGTTTTTGAGAGAAACTTTTTCATCTTGGCGGCTTCATTTACGCTATCGACCTGGTAGAAGAAAAGCTTCCAGGAGCCAATTTTGCCGCTCGGGTAATCTAATTGTATTTCTTGAGTCTGCTGACCTCTTTCCCAATGATGCATCCGACGTTGACTCTGGGAAAAATACATAATTTACACTTTTATGACAAATAACCCAAGTCCTCGGTCGAGTACCAGTGTTAGGATAGAGTAATTGGTAGTTAATATAGTTCAGTCCAGAAACTTTGTTCCGGGCCTTTCATGGCTCTTAATTTAAGGAAATATGAATCTTGCCCTTGTTGATTTTCTCCATCAGAGCGTATGTAGCATTCTCGCTCCGGTGGAGGTTTATCTGGATTACCTCAATCATTGGTCCTCCAGTAAATGGGCATCTTGGGAGTCGTTGATGATGTCATCGTCTGCTCCCTGTTCCTTAGACTGCATTGACTTTCCTGTCACTGCACTGCCTGATGTCATCGTATTAGGTACTTTGCCTATCATAGTCTTCCGAATCTTTATAAAGTCGGTAATGGTTCCATCGTCGGTTCCCTATTCATTAAGCTTTATTGGGTTTCCATTCCCTGTTCTGCCTGGTGTTTTAATACTAGAATCTTTGCTTATCTTAGCCTTCCAAATCTAAAGTAAATGGGCTTTCTGGGAGTATGTGATGGTTCCATTATCGGCTCCCTGTTCATTGGGTTGCATTGAGTCTCCTGAAGCTGCGCTGCCTAATCATTCAATATTAGGATCTTTACCTATACCAGTATTCCAAATCTTTAAGTCGGTGATGGGTCCGTCGTCGGGTTCCTGTTTTTTAGGCTGTGTTGGGTCTCTCGCCACTGCACTGCCTGATATTTTAGTATTAAGACCGTTGCTTCTTCTAGTCTTTCCAATATTGAGAGATGCCGTGATTGTCTCGTTGTCGGCCCGCCTGTTTGTTGGGCGGTGTTGAGTCACCTGCCACTGCACGGCCCGATGTCGCAGAATGAAAATTTCTGCCTAGTCTTCCCAATCTTGAAATATACAGCTTTGCTCCCGTAGTGCGCCATGCCTTTAGTCTTAGCCAAACTTGTCACGGTCAAGTCTCCACAATGGTAACCACAAAGAGAGTTCCTTCCTCCTTCTCCTCCCTGTGGAAGACCTCCCACTTCTACGCGACCAAACCTTCGTTTTGCTTGCCCAAGAATCCCAACATGCGTTGCAAAGCAAATTTACTGCCCCATCCCTTGATGACGACCGTAGCCTTTGTGAGCTGGGGGATATCCACCTTTCTCACAAGGTCGAGCTTTGCGCTCTCCCAGGGAGCGTGAATACCTCTGACGAGCTGTTTGACGGTATCAATATATTCCGCCGACGCAAAACGCGGCATAAATATGTCTCCTCTAAACTCGCAGCTTATAATTCCTATGGGTGAACCCCCTACGGAGTTCAACGTGTACGGTAACCCGTTCGTTTACCAAATGCCTCACGTTTGTTTGACCTGGTTGACTCCTACCGGATGCACAGTCGATATCGATGACTGCATAAGTCATCTCATCTCTGTTGTGCTTCCTTGCCACTTCGGCGTAAGAGGGCGGCTCCTTACCATTCTCAGCGACCATTTTCCCCTTCCGTGATGGCTGTGGCTTCAGTTTGGAAGTCAAAGTCCCCCATGAAGACTTAGGAGCCGTGCACGCTTGCTTTGTTTCTGTTCCAACTTTGTCTACCACCGCAGAACATTGTCTGGAGTCACCATTGCGGGAGGGCTGGTTTGGTTTTCCAAAGTACTTGAAAGCGGGGAGCTCTTTTTCTTCTTCAGTATTTTAGCAGTGTTATGCTCTTCGGGAGATCTGATTCTTCTATTTCCAGCTTCCGTAGAAGTGCTTGGAATGTCAGTTCTATATCTTCCAGCATCCCGTACTTTTGCCCGATTACGCTGCCGGTACATACTCCTCTGTCTCCTTCGTCGTGCACCGGATTGATTTCTCGGTCTGCTTGTGAGCTTAGCAAAGCCATCGCTTACTTCTGCTGTCATCCCGATGCCCTTATCTCTCGATTCGGCTGCGACGACTAATTCATTGACACTATCGCTGTCTGAATCCGAGTCGGAAACACCAACTTTACTTAAAGGCTGGGTACGAACTGTGCATCCCTCTGGTTTATCCGTCTCTTCCTCATTTATTAGTCTGACGACTAGTTGCCGATACATACTCCTCTGTCTCCTTCGTCGTGCCCCGGACTGCTATCTTGGTCTGCTTGTGGTCTTATCAAAGCCATCGATCACTTCTGCCGTCTTCCCACTGCCCACTAGTTTCCGGTACATACTCCTCTGTCTCCTTCGTTGTGTCCCGGATCTTTATCTCGGTCGGCTTGTGGGCTTATCAAAGTCATCGCTCACTTCTGCAATCATCCCGCTGCCCACATCTTTCGATTCGGCTGCGACTACTGTTTCATTGACACTTTCGCTGTTTGAATCCCAGTCGGAAACACCACCTTTACTTAAAGGCTGGGGACGAACTGTCCATCCCTCTGCTTTATCCGTCTCTTCCTCATTAATTAGTCTGACGACTAGTTGTGTGCTTGAAGCATTACTCTCGACTACAGATGCCAAGGCACCCACACCTATAGGAGGGGAGAACAACATGCTACGGTCCTATGCTACCACCGCAGCTGTTGGGCCTTTGGCTTTAAAATTTTTCGTAATAGGTAGTACCTATTCCGAGATGTGGATATTTTTCTTTGGGGGCGAAATGAAAACACATCCGCTCCACTCAACGGCTACATAATTATCTTGTCGTGTTCAAGGTGCGGGAAGAGCTCTGGCGAAGCTTCAATCATGAACTTTATAAAACTTGTTGCCGGACAAGAGAATACTGTTTAATGTTCTACACGTAAAGAGATGTAACATAAACGTGTAGAGGTAGACAGAGGCGGTGATTCGGTTTAAAAAGCTATAACTTCCCATGTTTCCATTTTCTATGATTCTCCTCTCTTTGGATAAATCCAAAATTCCACTCAACTCAATTTTATTATACCCTACACCACTACTGTGGTACAGGGTATTATAACTTTGTGAATTTGTTTGTAACACCCAAGAGGAAGAGAGATAGACCCATTGATAAGTATACCGATCGACTCAGAATCACTTTCTGATTCGATTTAGCTATGTCCGTCTGTCTGTCCGTCCGTCTGTCCATGTAAATTTGTGTACAAACTACAGGTCGCAGTTTTCATCCGATCGTCTTCAAATTTGGTACAGTCATGTTTTTCGACCTAGAGACGAAGCCTATTAAAATTGGAAAAAATCGGTTCAGATCTGGCTATAGCTCCCATACCGTCCGATTTTCAGTAATAACTCAATAAAATGGTCATTTGTGAACCGATTCGCTCGAAATTTGGCAGGAAGGATTTTTATTCTATATATACTCTCGACTTTACTGGTGAATTTCATGGAAATCGATTCAGATTTAGATATAGCTCTCATATATATATATCGCCCGATTATCACTCCTAGAGCCACTGCAAGCACATTTATTGATCAATCTTGCCAAAAAATTGCGAAACGCTTTCCTCGACGACTACCACAATATACATAGAGTTTGGTCAAAATCGGTTCAGATTTAGATATAGCTCTCATATATATGCTCGTCCGATTTGCAGTAATAACGCAATAAAATGGTCATTTGTTTACCGATTCTCTCGAAATTTGGCAGATAGGATTTTTTTATGACTCTCGACATTCGTAGTGAATGTCATGGAAATCGGTTCAGATTTAGATATAGCTCTCATATATATATATATCGCCCGATTTTCACGCCAAGAGCCACTGCAAGCACATTTATTGACCAATCTT